>NW_026046729.1:22108349-22409542 GCF_023864275.1 Schistocerca cancellata | reverse complement strand
GCTATCACGGTTACCAAATAACCCTGTGACGAAACGCGCCGCTCTTCTTTGGATCTTCTCTATCTCCTCCGTCAACCCGATCTGGTACGGATCCCACACTGATGAGCAATACTCATGTATAGGTCGAACGAGTGTTTTGTAAGCCACCTCCTTTGTTGATGGACTACATTTTCTAAGGACTCTCCCAATAAATCTCAACCTGGTACCCGCCTTACCAACAATTAATTTTATATGATCATTCCACTTCAAATCGTTCCGCACGCATACTCCCTGATATTTTACAGAAGTAACTGCTACCAGTGTTTGTTCCGCTATCATATAATCATACAATAAAGGATCCTTCTTTCTATGTATTCGCAATACATTACATTTGTCTATGTTAAGGGTCAGTTGCCACTCCCGGCACCAAGTGCCTATCCGCTGCAGATCTTCCTGCATTTCGCTACAATTTTCTAATGCTGCAACTTCTCTGTATACTACAGCATCATCCGCGGAAAGCCGCATGGAACTTCCGACACTATCTACTAGGTCATTTATATATATTGTGAAAAGCAATGGTCCCATAACACTCCCCTGTGGCACGCCAGAGGTTACTTTAATGTCTGTAGACGTCTCTCCGTTGATAACAACATGCTGTGTTCTGTTGGCTAAAAACTCTTCAATCCAGCCACACAGGTTGCACGATTGAGGATCTATGGCACGAACAGCCTGATCGAAGTGGTCGTACAGTTTCTCGATCGGTTTTAAATCCTGGGAGTTTGGTGGCCACGGGAATACGACAAACGCACCCTGGCGCTTCTCGAACGTTGGACGCCGCCTCCCACTGTTCGTCCAAGTCTCCGCTATGCTCTGCCGACACTTTGGATCCTCGAGGAGTGCTACAGTCATCTTTAATGTGATGTTGTTCTGCCACGCCGTCTGTTGTGGGTGGAAGATGCCGCAAAGCTAGGCTGTTGTGTTGGCAGAAGAGCCAACACCGTGTTACTAGTGGAGGCCGAAATGCACGCGGTTTAGATCACGCAGGCTGGCGTGAGGAGGGAAGAACTATACTGACGTGAGGTCTGGAACATGACGAGGAATTAGAATTCAGAAAGCGGAAGTAATTAGTTTGATACTTAACTTTAATCCATTAATGATGAACGTCGCTCTTGACGGTACCTGATTCACAATATTATCTGTTCAGAATACATTCTTGAAGAATATGGCGCTTTGCTAGGTCGTAGCAAATGACGTAGCTGAAGGCTATGCTAAACTGTCGTCTCTGCCAAAGAGAGCGTATGTAGACAGTGAAACATCGATAGCAAAGTCGGCTGTACAACTGGGGCGAGTGCTAGGGAGTCTCTCTAGACTGGACCTGCCGTGTGGCGGCGCTCGGTCTGCAATCACTGACAGTGGCGACACGCGGGTCCGACGTATACTAACGGACCGCGGCCGATTTAAAGGCTACCACCTAGCAAGTGTGGTGTCTGGCGGTGACACCACATAGGCATCATGATCTGTAAAGACTGCCAGCCATGTCTAAGCATCATGCGTCGCTGCTGTAAGTCCCAGCGACTTGTAGACTCGGCCAAAGTGACTCACAGAATGCCCAGTAACATATTTGTATCCCTATCTATTTCCGAGGATAGTCCACCAGGTGTCGATGATTCGAAGGTATTGCAACAGGCGTTACAGTTACCTGCATGTGCTTAAGAGTGTTAATTGGTCCTGTTGTGACAGGACACAGTTGATGTCCCCTAGGATGATATGATCCGTCCCTCGAATACAGGCGCGACTTCCTTTGCATGAAATCTCAAATGGTCTCTCCTCTTTTTCATACTGGAGGGGGATACGCATTCACAATGCTGACTCCCCAAGGGTAGACGTATACTTTTGTTGATCCACTGTACCTTGCAGGATGACGACCCGTGTAATGACATGGAAACATTCTCCAGACCATAACGCATACAGGGTGGTTGCTTTCAGAGGTTTCATACCGCACGCACCAGCGACCATCTGTCCAATGGAGCATAAAACATGATTCATACGTAAGGGCCAGGTGTTGCCAGTTAGGTACTGGGTGCAAATTCCAGTCTTCGTCGCCGATGAACGGGAATCACCGTGAGCGCACGAACCAGGCGCCTGCTGCGGATGCACACCCGCAGAAATGTTCGCAGAACGGTCGTTGACGAGTCACTCTTGGTAACCCCTTGGTCCATCTGGGAGGTCAGACGCTCATCAGCTGCACGTCTACTCGCCCGTACACATCTCCGCAGCCGTCATTCACCTCTGTCGTCCATGGCCCATGATGCAATATAGTTGCCTCTGCGCCAGTTTTGGATAGTGTCATTTGCCATGTATGGTATACTTTAAGCATAGCGTAACGCAAACAGTTTGCAACCTTAACCATTTTCGGAAGCTTCGTATCTTGTCCGGAAAGACAATAATCAATGTTTGGACGTCAAACAAATCGTTTCTTTTCTGCATAACGATAACGACTGCACTTTTTTCCGCGTCCCCCTCTCCCAGCCCTATCAGCACGCTTTATGTGTCGTCGACTGTTAGTGGTGCCATCTGGTGTCTGTGGGTGGTTATTGCTAGCTAACGTTGAACATAGAAGGTGGTCACATTAATGTGACTGGACCCTGTCTTAAGGTAAGGAGTGAGGGGGAAAAAGGACTTCTTAAATACCATTGTGCAATCTCTAAT
The DNA here is from genome assembly GCF_023864275.1 of Schistocerca cancellata. Taxonomy (NCBI): domain Eukaryota; kingdom Metazoa; phylum Arthropoda; class Insecta; order Orthoptera; family Acrididae; genus Schistocerca; species Schistocerca cancellata. The sequence goes on along the minus strand of NW_026046729.1, from coordinate 22,406,854 downwards.
TAGATTAATCTTATCTCCGTGATCACTGAGAGATCGATACATAGGGAAGAGTGCAGTATATTCCTTGATTCCTCACTTGATAGTGGTACTTGAAACGGTGTAAGTACTCTCTCGATAGTTTGCGTCTAACCTCCAAGTGGGTTTTAAGTGTGTTGTTTCGGAGTGTTTTTAATACTGTGGCCAACTTTTAACCTGTGCATGAGCATCCAGTGTCTTCTCTGTGTTTTAAGAATCGCCAAATGTGATTTTTTAACTTTCTGGTGACTTTTTTAACTGTCCCCCATGAACGTCTACATGTCCATGTCTTTTTACCTCCATTCTCTCCTTACACTGTTTTATGTTCCCCTTTTTTATCTCCTTATGTATATATTATTTTATTCTTGTTTTAGTTGTCGTGTCACTCGGCTGAAGAGCGGCGGATTGTGCTGCTGACAGCCCTCCCCTGCCCCATATGGGGCAGGGGAATGAAATCACAATAAAGAAAAAAAAATGCGTCTAACTTCAGGCATTGTCAGCTCAGGTTTTCCTGCATTTCCGCGACACTCTCGTGATCAAACAAACACATGATCTTTGGTGCTTCCCTTCTTTGTATACTTTCCCTGTCTGCTGATAATCTTATTTGGTATGGCTCTGACAGACTAGAGCTGTATTCTTTGATGGATCGTTTGAGTGTTTTGTAAGCAGTATCGTTCGCGCACTGACTGTATTTTACAGTACCCCACCAAAGGAAGACAGTAATGATGATAGAACTACAAGTGACAATATTAAACAGGCACTTATTTGCAGCAAGACAAGATCAGGGGTGGTTCAAAAATATGGAAACACCACGAGAAGTGTGTGGTGTGCGAACTGTAAGACCTTCAGTACACACACCATCAGATTATTTCAGTTGTCGCTCTAACGAAGTAGGCGAGTGTCAGCAATATGTCTCGTGGTCTTATCATGGCGTGTTTATCTTCTGCCGTTAGGTCAGACGATAGAAATGCCACTTGCACGCTTAGAGTAGCAGGTTGACGGTGACCAACTTTAAACAGAACTTGATTAATTTTCACACACATTTATTAAAATAATAACAAGCAAAAAAAATTACTTAACTTGGTTCTGGATGCTATTGACAATCTGAAGTTCCTTTGGTATTGGTACGTTAATCTTATTCTCACATATATGTCTGATACTTGACAAAAGTGTCTATACCTTTATCTTCATGGCTATGCACAGGAATATGGTAATCTTATTAGGCGCAGACTGAAACTTGACTATAGACTGGTACAGACAAATGCAGACTGACTAATCGGAGGTCCGTACACTCGTTATAATACCTCGAGCATTCATGTATCACTGCGCGAGTGTGATCTGCGAGGAGAAAAGGTTCTACGTTAGCAGCAATCTCATGTTAATACGCGGATTGGCGGAAGCAGAATTTGGTTCGTCTCTATGGCAGCGCCATCTCGTAGTGCGGAGACGGACGAGCGCTGCGCCTGCGCTGTTGTGCTTAGCGGGGCGCGCTCTAGTGGGAAAGTTGTGTACGCGCTGACTACGCGTCTTTTTTTTGGGTGTGTGTGTGTGGTGGTGCTGAAATCTGATCAACTTCGTTGATTTTTACTTCTGTAGGGAATGGAAGGGGTAAAAATTTTCTCTTTATTTATTTATTCTTCTTTCAGCTTTAGTTTGGGCACACAGAAACACAGAAGGGTCCTTTAACTCGCTGCGTTTGGTGTGTATTTGAAAACATGTGTGGAGAAGTGCTAAAGGACGATATGTCCTTAAATTATGGAGAAGTACGTAGGGAAATCATTTACGGAGGCTCAAATACTATCGCCTTCGGTACTTTATATTTGTGGTTGCGTAAGGGTTCTACCGTACCTACTGTGGTGAGTTGTGGTGTACTGTCACGTATCATGTCCAACTTCCGAAATAAGGTTCGTGCCTTCTCCTTGACCTTGTCTGAGAGGTAAGATTCGCTTAAGTCTCGATGAATGTCATGATTTCGGATCCACCATTGGGCTCCTGTGATCCATCGTAGGCATCTGCTTTGTACAACCTGTAACTTCTTGTAGTTAGTGGCACACGTAGTACCCCAAGAGGTCGATCCATACAAAATAGATGGTTCGACTGTGGCATGGTACAACTGGAGTTTCGTGCGTTGGCTGAGGTATGAGCTCTTCAGAAATGGGAGGAGAGCTCCCAGCATTTTGAGACCAGACGTCTTCTTCTCCATAATGTGATGACTATACAACAGTTTGGCATCCAGATGCACTCCCAGGTATTTTACAGTTGTTGCCCAGGGGAGTGGCTGGTCTGATATCCGTAGGCGTTCATTGACGATGGGTCTCCGAGGTGTGAAGACAATAACTTTGGTTTTCTCTGCGTTGACCGTTATTTTGTTCATGTGGGTCCAGTGGTCCACTAAATCTAGTTGGCGCTGCATCCGTGTGACGAGGTGGTCCATTCTGGTGCCTGCAGTCAGGAGCGCTGTGTCGACGGCATAGAAACTGGCAGTAACATGTGGCACCGTCGGGAGGTCGTTAATATATAAATTAAACAGCAGTGGAGATATGACCGATCCTTGTGGAAGTCCTTCAAGGACAGGCCGTGTTGTTGAATTCTTGTCATCAATGCGAACATATAATCTGCGATCCTGAAGAAAATTGTCGAGAAGTTTTAAATAGCAGTCTGATAGGGGAGTGGTACGTCGGAGCTTGACGATCAAGTTGCGTCGCCATACTTTATCGTAAGCCTTCTCTATATCGAGAAAGACTCCAATAGTATGTCGTTTCTTGTTGAAATTGTCTTGGATAGATTCCGTGATGCGCAGTAGTTGTAACTCAGCCGATAACTTCGCCTGGAAGCCAAACTGCTCCGGCCGGATGATGTTGTGTGCCACAAGGATGTCCAGCATGCGTTTCGGTAGGACACGTTCCAGTACCTTTCCCAGTGTCGGCAGTAAACTGATGGGTCTGTAGCTGTCAGGGTGTGAGCGATCCTTGCCCGGTTTTGGTATTGGCACTATTCTGGCAATCTTCCATGCCTCTGGGAAGTATCCAGTCCTGAGGCAGCTGTTCACTATCCGGGTGAGAAGCACAACAGGCTTTCTCGGGAGGTGTTTCAACTCCGCATTGCTGATTCTATCTGCTCCAGGTGAGGTGTGTTTGCTATACTTGATAATCCTCCTAATTTCCTCCGGCGTTGTCAGCCGGGGCATAGCGGTAGTCGGGGCGTCCCGAATAGCTTCCCATTCCGCCGCTGTGTCCTCCTCTGCACGGTGGAGTGCATCATCTCCATCCTCCGTGGGGGGCGTAGTCATCTGTTGTTGGTATGTATCCGCATACAGCTCCGCCTGCACAAGTGAGTCGTACAAGAGGCCGTGGGGTCCTCGAATTTCCCTTTTGGGGGGCTGTTGTTGTCTGGGACTTTAACTATTCGCCATTCATCTTTGGTGCGTAATAGAAAGTTGTCCATTTTGAGTTCCCACGTGTGTTGCTTCCAGTCCTGAACCTTCCGCCGGAGTTCGCGGGTTAGTCTGTGAGTCTCCCGTCTATCGTCCGGATGGCGGTAGCGGACCCATCGTTTCCGAAATCGATTGCGCCTTGCCTTAAGTTCCTACAGTGGTGGTGGAAACTCGTCATAATTGACTTCTGGTTGCAGGTGCTCCGTGAGTGCTCGTTGTTTCGCATTGTTAATCTTCTTTGTGAGTACTGCGACTGCCTCATCAATCGCTTCTCTGGTAGTAACAACCTGGGTTGGTCGCACATTGTTGTTGAGGTACGCTTGGAACTGCTGCCAGTCGTAAGTTCTTGTCGTCGGCAGTGGGAGTTGCAAAGTAGCCCTCTCTATGAGTCCTAACACGGGTCTGTGGTCCGACGAAAGATCATCCAGCGTCCGCAGATGGAGATTCGGGTTGATGTTCTTGATTATGGCGATGTCTAGAACATCAGGGTCTTGTGTCTGGACGTAAGGTATCCTCGTCGGTTCCCGTGGTCCATGGACGGAAATATGTAAATTCTCAGCCAGTGCAGACAACATATGTCCTTTTGGGTTAGTCTTACGGGAATTCCAGGCAACATGTTTACTATTAAGATCCCCTCCAAGGAGGATCTTGTCGTAACCCTCTGTAACGGAGTAAAGATCTTCTGGGTGGAGAGGCTACTTTGGGCTAAGGTAAGCCGCAATACAGGTAATGTTTCCGAGCGTCGTGTGGATTGTTACTGCCGTGGCCTCTAAAGTCTGGAGCGGGGGTAAACGTTCTTGGTGGTGACGAAAACATTTTTTGATCAGAACTGCGGTCCCTCCACCCCGTTGGTCCCGTCTGTTCGTCCGGTAGATGTGCATGTTCCTCAAGCGGAGGTCGGTTGACTCGCGGAGATGTGTTTCGGAGACAAATGCTACGTCTATCTTGTGGCGATGTAAGAAGTCCGCGAATTCTATTTTCTTCAGTTTCAGGCCGTTGGCATTCCAAATGCAGAAGTTAAGATGCCTCGTGTGATGCCGTCTATCCATTTAGGGTGTTTGAGAAGCTGTCAGTACGCTTTCTACAAGCGAGAGGATAGACGTCAGCTTCTGCTGGAGGGCGGTGAGTAGTTGAAGAATATCTGTTAACGCTGGTGTAAAAGTGGTCGACCAGGCAGATGGTGTCTCCGCTGGTGTTGCCGTCGGTGGATGGGCACTTATTGCTTCGGAGTACGAGCGCTGTTGTCTTGTCTGTCGGAGAGTCACTCTGGGTGCCGGTTGTGGTCGAGAGGCGATTGTTTCCACAGGGAGAGGTGCCGCTTGTTGTTGGGTTGCCGGAATCGCTGCCATGGCCGAGTTCTTAGCAATTAGAGGCCGTTGTGGGGTCGACTTCTTTGGTGTCCTTCTAGTATATTTCCGTAGGAGTTCTTGAAATTTTGGGCAGCCACGGAAGGTTGCTGGATGTTCTTGTTCACAATTGGCGCACTTTGGGGGCGCCGTCCTAGGATGGGTACAATTCGATGATTTATGGGATCCACCGCAGCGGACGCAGCGTGCTGGCATGCTGCAGTAGTTCGCTGTATGCTCGAAACGTTGGCAATGTCGGCACTGGACTGGTCCTTCTTTACTATTATAGGTTTCTATTATCACTCGTGTGTAGAGCAGGTATTTGACATCATATATCTTGTCACTGTCTTTTCCGGATGGGAGGGTGACTCGGTACACAGGTTGCGGTATCAATTGTTTCGTCTTCTCGTCGCGTTCCTTAAATTGGTAGACTTGTAGCACGTTGAAGCCTTTTTCCTTGAGGGCATAGTAAAGTTGTTCTTCGGTAACTTCCGCCGGAAGGCGTTTGACAACTACTTTCAGTTCCCTGTCGTCTGGTGCTTGATGCGTAAAATAGGAGAAGCTGTGGTTCGTGAAGTATTTTATTGCACGCCTTTGGTCTTCGAAGGACTCAAAGTGGTATTTGATGCGGTCCTTTTGGTATATAGATTTAAGGGTGCCCTCTAGAAGTCCGTTGAGCGTTTCATTGAGGTGAACGTAATCCTTTGTGTAATAAATTGTGACTGGGGGCACTTTGCGAAGCACATTCTTGTCTCTGTCCACGGCTTCTGCGGCATTAGAAGTTTGTGCCTGCGGCTTGTTGGTGGTTGATGGAGGCGCAGCTTGAGGTGTCAGTGGGGCGAATCGGTTCGTTGTGGGGATGGTCTCCGTTCGTCTCTTAGCTGGGTTGGCTAAGTCCTTGGCTAATGCGTTGCTTCTGTGCCGTTTGTTGTGTACGAGCGTAAAGTCCCCCTCTGCATGTGGGGAGTCGTTGTCGTTTTCTGCTGGAAAGGCCGCTGCCATCTCCGCGTCGTCGACCGTTTGGTGGGAGTGCTGTGATTCGACATCTGAGTCCACAGATAGAGATGCCAGACAGGTGTCGTTATCCTGCTCTTGCGTTTCCCGTGAATAGCGGATAAGGCGTTGTATGTCCTTCAGCGTTTCTTTGTCCTCCTCCCGACATATTTCGAGTCTTCTGGCGTAGTCCTGGCGGTCGTCTTCATTGCTGCGTCCGTCGTGATGTGATGTATGGCCGACGTCCGAATACGGTTTCGTCGTGCGGTGTGTAGTCTTCTGCGGTCGAATAGCGCCTGTCGATCGTCGTATGAACCGGTGCCGTAGCCTGGGTCGTCAACCTGGGATCCGTCCTGTGTGGAGCGGCCGCTGGGGCGTCTGGCGGGCCAGGCCCAACCGACCGACCGACCAGCGGCCGACTCCGGCGCGTCCGAGGCGGCTGCTCCGGCCGCGCGCGCATCGTCCTCGCTCTTCGGCATCGCGAACTCGACTGACTACGCGGAACTATGTACACAACAAAGTGGATGCTTCAACTTGAATGCAGGTGCTGGCCAAGCCTGCATGTTGTACTGTTGTATTTTACCACGAACGGCACCTGTGCTACGTCCTCAATACGTAGTGTCTATTGTGGTCAGAACAGTCATCGCTGTAACTGTGAGTGTGTTATGTGTGAGCCAAGTGAATTCGAACATGGTGGTCGTACGGTGAGAGCCGAAGTGCACCTCACCCAAGACCCTGACTGCATACAGGGAAAGCGGAAAAACCTCGTCCGCTGAGTCTCAACGCCGACGACAGTGTGTCGAGTGATCGTGACAGACGGCTGTTGAAGAGGATTGTGAAGAAAAACAAGAGGATGGCAGCTGCAAAAGTCACTGCAGAACTGAATGTCGCTCTCGGGAAACCTATCGGTACCATGAGAACACGAAGTGAGCTTCATAAACAGATAACTGCAACGCGGGCTGGATTCCGAAACGACACATTAGTGATGCAAATGCCCGTAAAAAGATAACGTCTTGGCGAAGCCATAAATCCTGGACTGTGGAGTTATGGAAGAAAGTTGTTTGGTCGGATTAATCTTGCTGCGGACTGTTTCCAAGTTGTGACCCAGTTTACGTCCCAGGAATGAAACACAGTGTAGGTTCAATGATGATTTGGGCAGTCTTGTTTACAAGAACCACAGGTGTAGACGCAACGACGGCTGGAAGAAAACCAGCCGCCCACAGGAGCTAGGGTAAAGAAGTGTAATCAAATAAAATCAAGTGACACTGAGGGAAATAGATTAAGAACTATGACACTGACACTGGTAGACTAACTAGTTTTGCTATTTGAACAGTACAATAACTGACAAGGGTCTCAGTAAAGACTATATAAAATGCAGAACGGTAACAGGAAAATGTGTTTCTCTGAGAAACCGAAATTTATAATTATCGAATATAGATTTTAGTTCAGAGAATTTACTTCCTAAGGTATTTGTCTGGAGTATATTTTTATGAATGTGAAACAGTACAAAAAAGAAGAAAGAAGGTTTTTAAATGTGGGTGCTATAGAAGAATAGTAAAGACTAGATGAGCAGATGCAGTAACTAATCAACGCATGCTGTTAAGGGGCTCCGGAACGCCCTATACTTGCAATGTTAAAATAACGCTTATAAATTACATCTTTCCTCACAAAGTATTTGAGGTAGGAAGTTGAACTTTTTACAGATTGTTTATTGGAATATGGGCTACAACTTAACACAGGGATTTTACAAAATTTTAGTTCAGTTTTTAAAGATGATTTTTTTTTCAATTGTAATGAAAATTCACAACATTTTTTTGCAATTTTTTATTTATATATTCAAAAATACACAGTTTTTTGGAAAAAGGCTGTGTTAAATTATGCAGAAGGTACTGTGTAACATTTACTGAAAGTTTGAAACAAATATGTTTGGAAGATCCTTAGGAAACATGTAATTAGTATGAGAAAATAAAAGTTTTGGGAATCGAGCGACAAAGATTGGATTAACTTTTTAGTGCATTCCAGGTCCATAGGATGGATTATCTTCATCCTCTGCAAACTCCTCCTCCAGCTTCCTGTTGTTCCTCCTCCTGTTTACTCTTGCTTGTATTTCTAGAATCTTTACAGCCCTGTCTGCAGCCCGAAGGCGTTCCTTGTCTAAAGCAAGCATCGCTCGTACCATGTTAGAACCTATCTTCATTCCCATATTTCTAAATACCTTGCACCTTACAATGTTGCCATCATTGAAAGTCGCCACAGCAACTTTACTTTTACTCATTATTATACTTCAACAAAACAGAGACTCAAGAAACAGAATTAATTACGAATATTTTCGAAATAACGACAGAGTAAATAAACATGAAACAATCGACAATCACACCAGCCATATATATATTGATCCATCACAGGTTAGCCACAACACATACTTTATCTCACATCACTAAAATGTACCTGATGAACACGGACGTTAATAATAACACCATTTGACAGCAGTTTAACAGCGCCACAGTGGGTCACGCCCATGTAGAACACATTTCAAAAAAAAAATTTAAAAATAGTTGTAGTCTTCGGAATTGAATAGATTATATATATATATATTAAAAGGTAATAGTCTGCAGATTCAGAAAACGCAAAAAAGTAAAAATTGAACTTTTCATGATTTTGAGCCTTTCCGGAGCCCCTTAAGGAGAAACAGGGCGAACGTGTGGAGAAAGGGCATTACAGGACAGCTTGACAAAAAGAAACAGAGGCCAACACACAGCCTCTCGATCGCAGTGCATCACCACATGGCGCACTGCAGGTTTTGCGGAATCGAGTCACCATAGGATGGTGGAAGGAAGCGTCGATGCCGCCTCTCACTGCTCGTCCAAATCTCCGCCATCATTTGCCGACACTCGGATCCTCGAGGAGTGTTACATTCAGTTTTAATACGCTCTTGCTGTGCCACACCCCATGTAGTGGGAGGGAGATGGTGCAAAGCTAGGCATCATGATCTGTAAAGGCTGCCAGCCGTATCTAAGCATCAAGTATTGCTGCCGTAAGTCCATAGGATGTGTAGATCCGGCCAGGGTGACTTGCAGAATGCGCGGTAACACATCTGTATCCCTGTCTATTTCCGTGGGTAGTCCGCCAGGCATCGATGAGGTGGAGGTACTGCACCAGGCGTTGAAGTTACCTGCATGTGCTTAAGAGTTGTAACTGGTCCTATGGTGACAGCACGCAATTGATGTTGTCATGATATGATCATAGCATCTCTCGAATAAGGGAGCGACCTCCTCTGCATGAAATCTCTATTGGTCTGTCTTGTTGTTCGAACTGGAGGGGGCATATATATTCACAATCCCGACTCCGTGATGTGTGATATAAGGTAGATCACACCATTGATCATATGGCCTTCATTCACAAAAAATGGCTGTACCACTGCCATTATCCGTGCATGGCGTCCTATAAACATGGTATCCATATATAGAGAGGAACTAGTTGAGGCGCACTTCTTGGAGAAGTGCACCATCGAGATCTGCCGCCCGCAACAGGTCACGAAACATCTGGTGTTACTTGGGTTGATGGTGCCAATCCGATAGGCCTGCCATGGGGAGGCGGTATTGCTGGCGCATGTTGGGAGAAATGGAAGTGGGAGACCTGAAGAAGGCCCTGCCGTCAACAACAGGTCCCCTCCTACGTCCACTGGCATTTAACAGTCATGGTGTGAAAGAATTCAAACCGTTTTAGCTACTGCATCTGACGTTACGATCTCTAGATCGTCGGCCCACGCCGTCAACCCTGTGTTGCGATCATCCTACGGAAGTAATGGGGCGGCTGAATGTTGCAGTATGTCCGTGGTAGCGTCAGATACTGAATTCATCTGCTGTCCACCATCCAGAAGCATTACACTGCTTCGAATGCGTTGCTGATCGAATCCCCTCAGGGGAAGTGACGTTCATGTCTTTCTGCTGGGGATGGTCGTCGCTGTCGAGAACTTCATCACCTGTTGACATTGGTATCGAAACAACCAGTCGACCTTTCTCCCGTCGCTTTGGGGCCCATTGTTTTTGGACGTGAGTGTCGGTATCTGACAACGACTGGCGATCGTTACCATAAGGGAAAAAAGTCTGTTCTCAATACCAAATCTGCTGTGGCCTACCTCTCCTGCATGGCGGTTCCCCCTTCGGACTACAAAACTGATGCTGGAGGTTGCACTGGCAGTTCAGAATCTCCGTCTGTGGTGTCCTGCTGCGGCATAAGAAGTTGCTTAGTGTCGGCTGAACTGAATGATCAGATGGAACAGTGTCAAGGGCCCCCACGTATGTCAGTGGGAGCACCATCAGGTCGGGCGACATATTCTCCTCCCCCGCTGGCAGTTGCTTGATGCGACGTTTCCTTACAGCTTGAGCTCATATGTCCCTCTTACCCACATCCCGAATGGGTCTTTGGCTGGCCGTTGTAAATTACTATGGCACGGTATCTGACAGGGCATGTTTTGTTAGGTCTACGTGGAGATGGTGCACCACACTCAGAACTGTGTACGTGGTAAAGTGCATATGTATCGCGAAGCAAATAGTTTCCGCAGTGGCCGAATGTTACGTGATACCGCGTACTTATACGTTTGTGACTATTACAGCGCAATCTATCACAAAGCGAAAAAAGTGGTCCAACTAAAACATTCATATTTATTCACGTACTGCACGAATATGTAATTAAAATGTGGGTTCCTATTAAAAAAAAACCGCTGTTGATATCTGTGGCAGCGCCATCTAGAGGGCCAACCATAGCGCCATCTCGTTTCCCCCTTCAAGCTAGACAAGTTTCGTTCTATGTAGTTTTTTCATTTGACGCTTATTTCGCGAGATATTTACCTCGGTCACGATCAATGGACCACCCTGTATACATTAATCAGCAGCGGATACAAAGTGTACTCTGAGTAGAATAGACGGGTAGAGGAGGAGCAATCGAGGTGAAATATAAAAAATAAAAACGATCAGAAAGCTGATGATCAAACAAATAAGAAAAAAGCGGTAACTCAGAAATTTTCGATCACCTGAGAGCCTTTCGCCTGAAAAAATATGGCAAAGTGAAGTAAGAGAGCTTTTGTCCGTGGAACCATACACGCACATTAACCCGGTCCAGGTTGCTTAGATCCCAATTCTCTAAGCGCACTTGGGTAATTCTCAGCAGGCGCGTCCACGTCGTGCTGATGGCAAAGCTCTGCTGGGGACCCAGTATCGCGGGTTATAGTGCGTTACGCATGCCCAGGGTTACGAGTGGAGTCCACATCGGCAAGGAGGGCAAAGAAGAAGGACTTCGGTACGGCGGACTTGGCATAAGTGGCACCTCAATCCCAGAGGAACCCAAGGGAGGGATAGACAGAGTCCCAGAGGCCAGGAAGGCAATCGTCTAGTGGAAGGAAACCACGATTAAAAATCACCTGGTCCTCCTAGTTGGGGGTTTAGGCGTTGGACCTGCACTCCATCCTAGCAAAAGAAATCACATGGAAAACCTCCGAATTTAGCCTTGGAACGGAAAGGATCAAACCGAAGAAGACAACAGGCACGAAAAAGGACAATGAGAATTGCAACATGAAATATACAAGGAATTTCTGCAAAGAAATGTGAAGTCTCTAAAGAAATAAAGCGGCTTGACGTCGACATACTGGGCCTAACAGAAACCAAAGTGAAAGGGGATGGTACAGAAGAGACAGATGATTAAATATACATTTATGGTGGCATAACAAAGTAACAACGAGCCCGAAGTGGAGTTGCCATTGCCATAAAGAAGAAACTCAACATAAACCCAACCAGCTGGGAATGTGTCATTGATAGAGTTCTGCAAGTACAAATCATATTAAAGGGCCATCCTGTGGTGATTATTGTGGTCTATTCACCAAACGACGACGCTGATGTAGCGAAGAAAGACTTATTCTACATTCAATTGACAAGATCTCTTGAAAATATAGGGAATCGCCAACAAGTTATTTTACTAGGAGACCTAAATGCCAGAACAGGATGGAAAGCTAATGACAACATAGTGGGACAATATGGTGAAGAAACCATAAATCATAATGGTGAAAGATTGATAGAATTCTGCATCCAAAATAACTTAAGAATTCTGAATGGATGGTTCAAGCATAAGGACATCGACAAATACACATGGACGAAACAAAGCGTTAACCTCAAGTCCATTATAGACTATGTCATAACGAAGCAAACAACAAAGCTAGCAGTACAAGACGTGAGGACTATGAGAGCTGCAGAGTGCGGATCAGACCATTTTTCGCTAATGTCTAAGATATTATTCAGGTTTATCACAGACATAGAAATTCAAGTGGAAACCGAGCCAGAAAAGCCAATAAAATTCAATATAATGCACAAAGCTTGACCATAGTTCTACCCGTTTCTTATACCAACAAAGGCTAGCAGAGAAACTTGCTGCCGTTGAAGAGACCTCTGCAGGTAAGATGTATGAGATGGTTAAAGAAGCCATCCATAACGCAACTTATGAAGGGAAGAAAAGAAATCCAAAATAGAATATGTGGAGAGTGATGGAACCACTCGTTACAAGAGAAGGTTGAAAGCTAAAAATAAATGAACTCGCGATTAGAAAATGATTGGCGGGAATACAGAGAGCGGAGAAAAGATGCACAGAAGACAGTAATTAAGGCAAAAAAACGAAGCCTAACAAAAAACCGGTGAAGAGATAGAAAAAAGCATGACGAATACACGAGAAAATCAAGCCTGGAAGGTATTAGAAACAATGAGAACACAGAATAAAGATAAGGCAGATATACACCTCATTAGCATGCAGGAATGTGTACAACACTACCAAGGAATACTAACTGAGAACAGAGCGGCATTCACTGAGAACCCACCAGACATTGAAATCAGTAATGCCAATATACCACCGATAACCCGAAAGGAAGTCCAAAATGCAATTAATGCCATGAAAAACAGAAAGTTACCAGGTCCAGCATTAATTTATGTATAACTGGTTGAAGCAGGATCGGCAAAACTCTGAGACTGTGGCAGTCTCATATGCCTTAGAGGTGACGAAGCCCCAAAGGAGTGGAAAAAGGCAACAATTACATCAATATTTAAGAAGGACAACAGGAGAAATTGTGCAAACTATTGTGGTATTAGTGCGACGCCATGCATGGAGAGAGTCTATGGTCGTATTCTAAGAAAGAGGATAGGAGAAGAAATAACTGAATCTGAAGAACAAAATGGGTTCAGGTCTTGTCGCTCCTGTACTGATGGAGTATTTACCCTCAAAAACCCAGTGGAGAAAAGGACAGCAAGGGGCCTTAAGACCCATCTCCAGAAAGCTTGTCACACAGTTCCACAGAACAAGGTGTGGACAGGTCTAAATGATAATGGCGCACCGCAGTGCAAAGTGAAAGCTGTCAGACTCCTCTACCAAGGTTGTATGGCATTGGTAAAAGTGAAAAATCAACTATCTCAAGAGTTTGAGTTCACAAAGGGACTACGCCAGGGATGCACACTCGCCCCTACACACTTTAACATCTACCTAGAGGAGGCACTAAATTCCTGGACAAGGAAGTGCGGAGGAATGGGTATCCCCATAGACGATAAGATCTTGTTCGCTTTATTTTTTGCTGACGACCAAGGTGTTAGTAGCTGGAGATGAGGAAGATGCAAATTACATGCTCCGGAAATTAAAAGAAGAATATGAAAAATGGGGTCTTGTCATAAACGTATCTAAAACAGAATATATGGTGTCACCGTCAGACACCACACTTGCTAGGTGGTAGTTTTTAAATCGGCCGCGGTCCGCTAGTATACGACGGACCCGCGTGTCGCCACTGTCAGTGATGGCAGACCGAGAGCCGCCACAGGGCAGGTCTAGTGAGACGTACTAGCACTCGCCCCAGTTGTACAGCAGACATAGCTAGCGATGCTACATTGACAACTACGCTCTTATTTGCCGAGACGATAGTTAGCATAGCCTTCAGCTACGTCATTTGCTACGACCTAGCAAGGCGCCATAGCATTTGATAATTATTATTGTGAAGCCAGTTGTACAGTAACGAGAGATATTCTACAATAGTGGATTAAAGTTAAGTATTCTACCAGTTACTCTTGTTTTGCTAGTCTTATTTCTCTGACCTGTTCCAGACCTCACGCCAGCCTGCGTGATCTTAATCACGTGCCTTACGGCTTCCTCCAAACTCCGTGAATTGGCTCCTGCCAAATCACAACAGAATACCTGAAAATGGGAGAAAATGCTGTTAAAGACTCACAACTCTGTGCTGATACTGTTAAAAGGTATTTTAAGTATCTGTGAGCGACACTGTCGTCCAATGGGAGAAGTATGGATGAAATAAGAAATAAAACAACTAAATGGTATTCTCTGGAACAAAAACATGTCGCGCAGAACAAAACATACCGTATACCACACAAATATTGAAAGTACCACAACATATGGCCGAGCGGTTCTTGGTGCTTCAGTCTGGAACCCCGCGGCCACTACGGTCACAGGTTCGAATCCTGCCTCGGGAATGGATGTATGTGATGTCCTTAGGTTAGTTAGGTTTAAGTAGTTCTAAGTTATAGGGGACTGATGACCTCAGAAGTTGAGTCCCATAGAGCTCAGAGCCATTTGAGCCATCAGAACATATGGTGCAGAGTTGTGGGAACTAACTCAGAGGCAGAAAGATCGCTTGCTGGTTGTCGAGGTGGATTTCTGGAGACGGGCTTAATCATATTACAAATGACAGGATCATAGAGATTATGAACGTCGAAAGCACATTCCTAGACTACATAGAAAGGAAACGCCTACTCTGGTGTGGTCACTTACAGCGTATGGCAGACACAAGATGGCCAAACCGCGTATTGCAATGCGCTCCACATCTAATAAGAAAGCGCGGTAGACCTGCGAGATGCTGGAAAGGCGACGTCAATGAAGCAATGACGGCGAAAGGTCTTAGTGAAAGAGACTGGAATGACCGTGAACGATGGAGATTGGGATGCGAGAGGCGGCAGCAGCCGTAGAAACCTCGCTTATATATACAGGGTTATTACAAATGATTGAAGCGATTTCACAGCTCTACAATAACTTTATTATTTGAGATATTTTCACAGTGCTTTGCACACACATACAAAAACTCAAAAAGTTTTTTAAGGCATTCACAAATGTTCGATATGTGCCCCTTTAGCGATTCGGCAGACATCAAGCCGATAATCAAGTTCTTCCCACACTTGGCGCAGCATGTCCCCATCAATGAGTTCGAAAGCATCGTTGATGCGAGCTCGCAATTCTGGCACGTTTCTTGGTAGAGGAGGTTTAAACACTGAATCTTTCACATAACACCACAGAAAGAAATCGCATGGGGTTAAGTCGGGAGAGCGTGGAGGCCATGACATGAATTGCTGATTATGATCTCCACCACGACCGATCCATCGGTTTTCCAATCTCCTGTTTAAGAAATGCCGAACATTATGATGGAAGTGCGGTGGAGCACCATCCTGTTGAAAGATGAAGTCGGCGCTGTCGGTCTCCAGTTGTGGCATGAGCCAATTTTCCAGCATGTCCAGATACACGTGTCCTGTAACGTTTTTTTCGCAGAAGAAAAAGGGGCCGTAAACTTTAAACCGTGAGATTGCACAAAACACGTTAACTTTTGGTGAATTGCGAATTTGCTGCACGAATGCGTGAGGATTCTCTACCGCCCAGATTCGCACATTGTGTCTGTTCACTTCACCATTAAGAAAAAATGTTGCTTCATCACTGAAAACAAGTTTCGCACTGAGCGCATCCTCTTCCATGAGCTGTTGCAAACGCGCCGAAAATTCGAAGCGTTGGACTTTGTCATCGGGTGTCAGGGCTTGTAGCAATTGTAAACGGTAAGGCTTCTGCTTTAGCCTTTTCCGTAAGATTTTCCAAACCGTCGGCTGTGGTACGTTTAGCTCCCTGCTTGCTTTATTCGTCGACTTCCGCGAGCTACGCGTGAAACTTGCCCGCACGCGTTCAACCGTTTCTTCGCTCACTGCAGGCCGACCCGTTGATTTCTCTTTACAGAGGCATCCAGAAGCTTTAAACTGCGCATACCGTCGCC
This sequence comes from Schistocerca cancellata, assembly GCF_023864275.1. Taxonomy (NCBI): domain Eukaryota; kingdom Metazoa; phylum Arthropoda; class Insecta; order Orthoptera; family Acrididae; genus Schistocerca; species Schistocerca cancellata. Next base: position 22,391,004 of record NW_026046729.1, on the reverse strand, counting down.
GAATGGAGTTAGCAGTTGGTGGATCTGTGTTGAACTTCGTCCTGAAGTGTCGTTGCACTTTTATGACTGACTGATGTGAGTGCATTTCAAGCACGACATACGCTTTCTCGGCTCCTGTCGCCATTGTGTCTCACTGCGCTCTCGAACGCTCTGGCGGCAGAAACCTGAAGTGCGGCTTCAGCCAAACAAAACTTTATGAGTTTTTCTACGTATCTGTAGTGTGTCGTGACCATATGTCAATGAATGGAGCTACAGTGAATTTATGAAATCGCTTCAATCATTTGTAATAGCCCTGTATATAAAGTAAGAGAATGTATTTTATATCAAAAGTTTCCTCCTATTACTTAATGGAATAAAACGTAGGGAAAACTACTGTTTTACTGTTTATATGCATCTGTGACAGGCATTTACAGTTCGATACTATTTTCACGACAGTGCATAGAATTTACGAATAATCGTACTTTTGACGTGAAGACAGTTTTTTGGAACTTTCTATTAGATGCATATCTTCAACTGTTTGATAGTTGAGGTTTTTGAATACTTCTATTATTCTATCCTGATAGACGAACAAGCTTAGGCCCATTTGCACTGCCATCATTATCTACATGCAACGACGCCTTTTCTTGGGACCTGATACGGCTCCATATATTTTAGCAGAATTACAGAGTAACCGTTTCAAGTATCTTTAATAGCTGCGGTTTGCGTTACATTCAAGTGAGACTATGCTCTTGTTTTATTTGGTATCCTCATGTGTTGTTATGCTCTGGTCACTGTATGACTTGACATTCTCTGAGTCATCAGAGTTTTATTTGTACATAACTACTGACTCATGCATGAAAAACAGCGTGCTGGTGTACATTTAGGACTATGCATGCCTATTCTTGTAGGATAACCTTCAGAATCTTGCCTGTTAAACAATTATCACTTCAGGAAAAGCAACTGGTATTACGTCCTTTATCGATTTATTGTTTTTAATACTAGTGAATCCGAAGCTTTTTAAAATATCTGGAAAATTTAGTTCTATTTCTATATTTTTACTATTATCATAATTCGTTTTTTCTACTCAGTGTTCCTAGCGAAATATTTGAACGAAATCTAAAGAAAATTTTACACTGTAATTAACTGTTTTATTGAAATTTCTGCTAATATTCAACATGCACACAGCGTAAACGTGTAATTCGTATACTGAAATTAACTTTCTCTTTCAATGAAATTTCTGATAATATCCAACAAACCCAGAGCATAAATATATAATTTGAAGAACAGTTTCAGTTTCACAAACATTGCTACCAATTTAGTCATTAACGAAATAATAATTATTAAAGTATTCACATTAGTGGCAATTTTGTAGGGAAATGAGATATTATTCAGCCGAACAAACATATTTAGAGAACAGAAAATTTGTAATTACCACATTACTAGATATTATAGAAGCAATTATCAATATTAAATAGTATCAGGCACGGTTAAGGGCTATAAAAACAGTCATAAATTTCGTCATCTCTGAATAGAGAGAGAATTCAAAATGATCCAATTGTTGCCTAGAGACATAATACAGCTAACCTTTCGAAAAATTATCTGCGCCTGACACGTTTTGTAAAATATGGGCTGCAAATTATTCTAGTAGAGGCATGACCGTGAAGTTACGATATTTTTCGAACAACTAGTGTATATCTGTGATACCTATGCAGTTGGCGCGGAGAGAGGTTCGATATGCAAAATATGAGGTTGGAAAATTTATACGCTGTTCATGTGCACAGGAATTGCTGTGATATTTCATTCCGTCAGCTAATAACATGTCGGTCATACGAAATGTGAATTACAGATTGCTGTCAAAATATGTCCACAGGGTTCTGTGTCACCGTTTCACTACGTCACCGACGAGGTAAAAGAGTTTTCAGTAGTCTATAGCAGAACAATCTCGATACATAAGTTGCTGTCACCTCTTGCAAGGCGCAGTCACATTCTGAGACCCACAGATATCGACAAGTTCGGAACCACTCGAAAGTAGCTCTTGTGAAAGAGATTACGGCACAAAGCATCTGTTTTTCTAAAGTTCTTTCTTTTTTTAGGTCAAAAGTTGCGCAGGATCAGTTTCTGACTTGGTGGAATCGTTGTATGGCTGGGAGAAGAGAAAATTTTATTTCTACATAACTATCAGGTCCCAAACCAAAAGTTTCTGAGAAATCGAAGAATTCGTGATCTCGATTCAGGACACAGGGTACGCTATATCCCCAAGGTTACAGACTTTAGAAAAAAGATGGATGCTTTTCTGGTGTTCCTACATTTAAATTTTCGTGAAAAGTGAGTCACGTTCAGGCGTATTATTGTAAATTGAACTCCTGTTAAATGACTTGGGACATAATGGCAGTGCTAAAATTCCAACTCAGACGTTGCTCTGTATAGTAAATTGTTGTGGTTAGTTATATCTATTACGTTTAACATGTTCAGCCCCATTCTTGGAACTCACGTCGTTATATGAAGAACAGGATAACTACACGTAGTAACATTCCAACAGTCATCAGTAATAATCTCTAACTGATGTGGGAGACCATGAGTGTAACATCAGTACAGACTTAACAGAAATTTTATTTAACTCTTTACCCTTTTAGGTTATTTATTCGATATAGAATTAATATCATACACTTATGAACTTTGTTCTACGAACAGTGCAGAGGATTAACTTTGTTTTGTTGTGATTATGGGATCAGTAACAAGGAATCAATTTGATTTGAGTTCAAATACAAAAATCGTCTAAACCACTACCCATGATCTATCAAGCCAATATGGCAGTACTCGTATATTCACTATGCGTAACGTAAATGTCAGTTACAGATATAAATAATGAACAAAGGGAAATAAACAACAGCCTCGTCTGTTACTAAATTTTGCCTTAGGCCATTCACCGAGAAAGTATATGCTGAACTATCATACCCTCGAAATTAGTGGAACAGATACTATTATAATAACTGTCACAATCTGTGTATTGTCGTTACTGAAAACTTGAACACTGCAGTGGAAGAGACGTTTAGATACACGTTGGTAGTAAACAGTAATACCGCATAAAAATCATGCCTGTGAAAAACTGTATAGCTTCTGTAGCACATACGCGTATTGGAAAAATGGACGTTTCTCGCAAACGCTGTGTTGTCATAAAGAGCATCATGTTTCCTTTTGTGGTATACGTGTTGGAACTACAACCTCATAAATCATGAAACATATGTTGAGAAACGAAACAGGAAAGACTGCCTGAACTCACTTGGTTCAAACCAGCTACTATCAATCTTCACAAAGGAGCAACCGTATTACTAACAACTGATCTATCATTGATAAATAAGCATGTTCAAGTAGATTTGAAAACCAATTCTCATATAGATAAAGTAATAAATAATTACTGCAAAGAAATAGTATCAATGGACAGTGAAATATACAAACAGAAAATGTAAAAAGCCAAACGAAGCTGGAGTGTTTTCAACAGATTAATTATTTTTATAAAAAATAAGATTATAACGAGCTTGAAACAAAATGTCTATGACTACGTACATCACACGTTTGGATCTACGGTAACTAGACATGAAATTTTAATGCGAAACTGTTTAGAAACCTTTTTTGTTCTACGAGCAACAAAGGGATGCTTGTTGAGAATTACTAAGAGACGCAGGAAAAGAAAACAAACTGATCAGTGCAGTGGTTGAAAGTGAACACGTAACTGTTAAAATATGTCCGTCATTAAAATAAATGGAGGTGGACGGGACATACAGGCAAGTAGATGAATATGGGGTCGACTAAGAAGGAACAGTGATGCGTACCAAACAATAACAAAGCTAGCTAGGGAACGTGCGAAAATACCTGAGATCAGCAAGACACTTGCGGTTACCTATAATGATTAGAGGGGTCTGGAGGAGGTCGTCATCCAGAAATAGATGTCAAGCGCTGATGATGACAACGACCAACTATAAATTTGAAATGAGTTTGCTGCGTAAGTTATAGGTCCATTGGAATGTGTCCAGTGCAGTGTTATTCGTTGCTAATGCTGTACGACTATGTTACATCGTCACAGTAACTGAAAGATTTGAATTAAAAGTTGACTGCTGTGAGTCCAAAACCACTTGTTTAGATATTTGATTCCTTTTGACTGGAATACAGGGCTACAAATAGTCGTAATATAGTTGTTGACTGTCTTCGACGTTCTCACAATCAACGATAATGTTTATTCTGGCACTCAGCTAAATTCAGGACTAGCTGATTTTAGCGTTGTCATCCAAATATTAAATTACATATATTTCACCTTAATCTGTTTTATAGCCGTTTCACTTACTTTAAGTATAGCATTTTTAATTCAGAGTCGGTTAATAGCTCACTCTGTCTTTAAAAGCATCAAATACAGTCAAGGACGTACGTTTAGGACTCAGTTGATTAAATCTGCGTAAAGACAGACATATTTAAGGAAATACGTACTAGACGATAGTTATTTGTCATCTTCACAATACCTTTGAATTGGTATATTCACCACCATAGAATACAATACCATACAACATGTGAGTACATCAGTTGTAGACATTAAAATTACTACTGATAATTACTACACAGACCCTTCTATGCAAGACAATGGAACAAGATCTAGAAGGAACTTACACTTACCAAGAAAGAACGAACATGAAACTAAAAAAGAATTTTTTTACCAAGAAATAAATCAGTACAATAAACTGTAAAAAGATATTAAAGAAATCGCTGAAACAAACTTATCTAAAATAGCAGTTACAAAGTACCTGTTATGCAGTGCACTGCATGTATTGAAGTATTACTTATATAACGCAGTGTAGGGGTTTTGTAGAAAGAAATTAAAACAGATGAATAATAATAACGACAATAAATGATCTATCGTTCTATATAACACTTCCACACTATATTTTTGTCCTTCTTTACAGTTTTTTATTTTTAGGAAAAACTTACTCCCACACCTCTGCAGTATATAATACTTACACCTTCTCCTCTTTCTGAGCTCAGCATCTCACTATTTATCAGTGTTTCAGACTAACATGTGGGAAGTCAAGGACACAAAATGGTCCTGACGTCAGCTGATGGTGTACCTCGTGTTATGAAACAATGTATGTATGATGTGTGTAGTATGCAAAGTGACAGGGAGTTAGAAACGAATGGACAGCGTAGCGTTGGCCTTTCCCATTATTAAGTAACTTATTTGTAAAACAGTATTGCGCACTGGGGATAAGCTATATGAGATAACACTGTTTTTTGCAGAGCAGACTTGTCTTTGGAAGGGTGAAGGATTCAGTTTTCATCCGACCAGTCTCATGTAGGTTTTCCGTCATTTCCCTAAATTACTTCAGGCGAATGGAGAGTTGATTCCTACTATAAGGCCACGGACGACAACCTGTCCGATCCTTGACATACTAGACCTGTAAGCGTGTAAATGTCTGTATAAGTGAATTAATTTATTTTGCTGGTTCTTAAATTGTAGTACCAAGAATGTTCAGTTTCCTTGTAAAAAAGAACTACATATGAATAAAACTACTGGTTGGAGTACTACTCCTACTGCAAGCCATTAAGAAAACTTTAAGTAAAGTAATGACCTCAGCTGATAAGTCCCATAGTGCTCAGAGTCATATATATATATATATATATATATATATATATATATATATATATATATATCTTGTGAAATGTATTGAATATCAATGGCGTTTCTAAGTCAACTACTGTGTCTCTATATATATAATCGCCACAGGAGATGAGTAGTTAATCCGACATTCTAATGAAATATGAAACAAAAAGGGCAGACCCAGGGTTTCGAATCCAAAGGATATGAAGTGCTTTCCTCAAATCCTATGACCACTTGTTTCCTTGATACTGTGAGACACGCCGGTTCTCAACAAGTGTTCGTAGCTCCTAAAGTATAAATTTTAGAGCCATGTTTCCTAGATACTTTCTTGTTTTGGTCTGTACTGTCTCCTCACAAAATATGTTAGGCAAAGAAGAGGTCCACTGTACGAGGTAACTAAACCATTTTTGGTAGTAATTTCTGTCTCAGCAGCTTCAGGTCCAGGGTTCCTTACTTCAAAATGATACATTTATTTACGTTTCTCCATCATCCCTCAATTCTGTATTTTAATTCAGAGAATGTTTCGTGTACCATCACCAAGTTACTAGCTTTCTCTACAGGTTGTAGCGGATACTCAACGGTAAATTAATCGCTGTAATGCGGCAAAAGGTAGCAGTACCAGCGCTACCCTTGGGGACTTAACATACGAAACAAAAACAAGAAAGTGTATATTAGACTGAATAGGAAGCAGTACAGTGGCGAGTATAAAAGTTATAATACTTCTGCTACCTATGTACATATTTAAGACGACTCAAAGAATAGACTCATATGTAGTCATAATGAGAGGTACAAATGACCAAAATAATACATTGACACTCTACTAAAATTAGAATCTTTCAGTAGAAATGCTAGACGGAGAGGTAAATCAACAGTAAACATACACAGCAAATCTAAGATTCCGCTATTATCTTGAACAAGCTGTAGAGCTAATAGGATTACATTTAACAATAACTCAAAACCTTTCCTTAATACTGCAATCGACGTTGGATGTAGCGTATTCCACTACGTCAAGTAAAACTCATTGGGTGCCCGGCCTGGAGGGAATATCGCAGATGTGGATTTGAAGAAGTAGAGAGCTCCAGAACTCATTTTTCATCAACGATGTGTGTGCCTGGAAGCAATATCTCACGCCTGATATACGAAGAGTACAGGTGTTTCCTAGGTGGGATGATGGACGTGTTGCTCGCAGCCATGACAGACGCTTAATCACAGTCGTGGTGGGACGTGCATTCCGTTACACTGTGAGTGCTCGTATGTCTCTTTCTTCTCATGGTTAGAGCCACAGAAACTCCTTCATCAGATGTCTTTGTGAACAACATGCAGTACCAATGGAGGCGCACGGAGGGTTATGATCACCCTACAGTTTCTCATTCGCGATGAATATTACTTTTATATTATTGTGTTTAATGGTTTTATGAGCGAAGTCGATTTAATGGCATGTTACCATTCTTGGGATGTTGTAAAACTGTTAAATATTTGATCATACAATGTACGAGAGCTTTCACGGCCGGTATTGTCTTCACTTAAAACTTCCGGGCTGATAGGCCGTGGTCGAAGTATAAAACTCTCTCCTGACGTTTCGTCTCCGACTGCGGGAGACATCCTCGGAGGAAAAGAGGCGAACTGCCGTTAAATATTTGTCGCAATTTAGAACATTGTTTTCTTTTTAATCTGTAGTTTCAACGTCAGATTCGTATGAAGGTGTCACCTTCATACAATGATGTTCCTAGCTGTCGGAATTTTAAGATTTTCGACTATTTTTCGTCTAGTCACTCGTCATTTTTCACCATAGACAATGTCACCAAAGTACGAAGTATTCCACAGTTAAGGAATTCAAATAATAAGACAAAAGTTCACTTCATAGCGAACAATTGATTTTAACGCAGTTTAGGACTATTCTTTCTGGGGATTACTGCTTACATTATTATTCGTGTTATATCCAAGTTATAGCGGCATTTATGGATAAGTAACTTCTCAAGACGCTGTTTAAAACTCTTTCTAACAAATTATGAAACACAGCTCTTTTGACGTACAGGCATTTTTTCTGTTAACCATGCGAAAATCTGTTTTATGCCTCACATCATTATTGTGAGTTACATGTTACTGTTTGTGACCTTAGTATCCTATTTGACTAACATAATGGTTTGCAGTATGCACATTGCATAAATTGTGAGAATTTTAAAAAAATATCAACAGGTTTTCACAAGATGTGCCCTGTTTCACTTTCAGTACAATCCTCACAGCTAGCTTATGGATAGTGAAAACTCTTTTCATATAAGTTCGGTACCCGCATCTCGTGGTCGTGCGGTAGCGTTCTCGCTTCCCACGCCCGGGTTCCCGGGTTCGATTCCCGGCGGGGTCAGGGATTTTCTCTGCCTCGTGATGGCTGAGTGTTGTGTGCTGTCCTTAGGTTAGTTAGGTTTAAGTAGTTCTAAGTTCTAGGGGACTGATGACCGTAGCAGTTAAGTCCCATAGTGCTCAGAGCCATATAAGTTCGGTAGATCCTGCCCCACACTGCTACTCCATAAGATAATAATGGATTTTCTAATCCGAAACACACAGACTTTATTGTACGTGGTTTGCGGAATTGTCATGATATTGTTAATACACATACACTTGACATTATTTTTATGCTTCCATGAAACCCACTCATACTTGTATAAATTCGGATATGTACATTCCCAAAAGGTCTCTGACAGAATGGCATTTCTACAGTATTTTGTCTGTCTGGACCACAGAGTCAAAAGTGGGTCACATTACTCTTTAGAGTGAAGCTGTGAAGACGTGGCGTGAGTCGTGCTTGGGCAGCTCAGCTGGTAGAGCACTTGCCCACAAAAGGCAAAGATCCCGAGTTAGAGCCTCGGTCCAGCACACAGTTTAAATCTGCCAGGAAGTTTCAAGTGAGATTACTTTTTATTTGTCTCTTTCAAACTGGGATCAGAATTTTCAATAAAGTTTTGAATATCTTAAGTTATGCTGAACTGCAGAGCACACACCAGAGGTGTCATCGGCATACATAAAGATATGATGCTCATGCTGTAGAGAACTTGGTAAATTACTAACATAGTATATGAAGAGGTTGTTGTTGTTGTTGTTGTGGTCTTCAGTCCTGAGACTGGTTTGATGCAGTGATTGGGGCTCCACACCGGAGCGGACAGGCACTCGGGTGAAAGTTCAAATGGCTCTGAGCACTATGCGACTTAACTTCTGAGGTCACCAGTCGCCTAGAACTTAGAACTACTTAAACCTAACTAACCTAAGGACACCACACACAACCATGCCCGAGGCAGGATTCGAACCTGCGACCGTAGCGGTCGCTCGGCTCCAGACTGTAGCGCCCAGAACCGCACGGCCACTCCGGCCTGCCGGGCGAAAGTCATTCAAAACCGGCGCTAGGCGCCAGGTGCCGCGTATGAACCTAAAAGGGGGCTGTGAAGGAAACCATGACGTATATTTACTATTCCAGACCGCCTCCTCTCAAGAATTACTCCGTTATGTACATTTTCTGTGCACCGTTTTCTGCCTTTTAAATAGGTTTCTAATAATTGCATCAATTTTTCTTAACAAGATTCCATCATTCTCTTCTCTGTCTAAGTCTTCGGAGTGGTCCTAGAATAGGTGTGCGGCTTGGGACTTTTCATTAATTTTTCAAAGACATTATGGGCCATAATGCAGAAAACATACCGCTGCTTACGATGTACTCCAATATCTTCTAAAAGCGTGCTTTTTAACATTAGTTTCTAAATCAGTTTGCTGACAAGGGAACCTCCCCATCGCACCCCCCTCAGATTTAGTTATAAGTTGGCACAGTGGATAGGCCTTGGAAAACTGAACACAGATCAATCGAGAAAACAGGAAGAGGTTGTGTGGAACTATGAAAAAAATGAGCAAAATATACAAACTGAGTAGTCCATGTGCAAGTGTATATTTTGCTCATTTTTTTCATAGTTCCACACAACTTCTTCCTGTTTTCTCGATTGATATGTGTTCAGTTTTTCAAGGCCTATCCACTGTGCCAACTTATAACTACAGCTGAAGGAGGTGCGATGGGGAGGTTCCCTTGTGAGTATTGAGATCGGGGCAACAGTTCTTTCTGAATGTTCCCTGTTTCTGTATATCTATTTGACTACAACCTGTATGAACTTGTCAGAGGGTACAACATCAAGAACATAGTTTATTAGATGAACTAACTCTTGTTTCAATTTATTCGTTAGAAATGGAGGAATTTCATGGAATCTTGCAGACTTCTGTCTCTCTGGCTCTCTAGAAGCTGCAGAATGTTATCAATGTATACTGCAGGTAGTGTACTGCAGCTCTGATCTAGTCATTAGAAATATTGGTAACTAGAAGAGGTTCAGACATTTCACTATGTTTCGCAGCTAATTATATATTATTCATTTTAGTTTCTGTTGCATTCTGCTGATTTTATTTACTGTTGACCCGCAAGACTTTGAAACATTAGCTGAGTTTCGTATCCATTGGCTTTTAATCTGAAACTTACGTTGTTTGTAGATATCTTCAGATACGATAGTCACTAGGTGAAGCCTACAAAGGTGTTACATTTTTCATCTGTTGTGTTATAACATTTCACGATACGCGTTCTGATTTTAAAAGTCGATTTATATGAATATGCACCATTTTTTATGGATGTATTTCATTGACTAGCCCTACATCGAAGTCATTTAGTAACGGCTGTAGATACTTGCGCTGACAGCCTTTCTCAGTTACGTATCATAGCGATATTTGATTCATGCCACTGTGTTTAATTGTTCTGATTTCAGCATGTTTAAGGCCAGAGATTATGAATAACTAAGGTATGTTGTCCCAATAATTTACGTATCATTCTGTACTTAATTCTCTGTCAAAATTACGTCCCACTGATATATTGTTCTTGATGTTAAGTTAAAAAAGAGGTGTTAATGTCTTACACTGGTACACCCATTTCAGCCGAACTATCATTCTTCGAAATTACCAAGGCAATTTCTGCAAGTCGATAGAAACATCAGCTTTGACTTATGACGGTATGACACAGGCCCGAAGCCACAAGCATTTTCATGTCTTTTTCTTCACCCTCGCCAAGTGGATCAGGTAAGAATTTTATCCCACTTTTTGGTCAAATATTTGAGGCGAGCGAAAACAAGACACCTTAGAAATTACATAACGAATTCTTGTCCGAATCTTCAGAGCCAAACCAAGAGTGCAAAATGGACAAATGGGATATGAATTTGACATGAATGAGATCAAGCCGTGTAAAAAATATTTAAATGCTTGAAACATGGATAATGAAGGAACACGTAATTACTGATTTGAAGGAAAATTTTGTGTGAATTTTCATATCTAAATGAAGAGTAAGATATGGACAGAAAGAAAATAAAAGAGACCAGCGCGAGGTCTAGTTTTGGAAAAAAAGCATTAATTGCTTGACAATAATCAGAGTAATTAAGAAAATTGTGATTAGTGATCTGCAGGAAAATATGACCTGAAGTTTTATGGCCAGTCTAAGCGTGTGAAATGGAAAACGTGGTAGCAAACTGATCAGTGTAATGTAGAAAAGAAAAAACCTCATTGCTTGAAATTAATCCTGGTAATTAAGAAGGACTTAACTAATAATTTGCAGCAAAAATACTATTGCGAATTTTCATAGCAAAGCAAAGAGTGGGAAATGGCCATCTGGGGTATCAAAAACCGAATAACATGAGGTCTAGTTTTACAAAAAATATCTAATTGCATCAGGTCTTGCCTATTTGGGCAGACTACAAGTCCGTTTCTTTAATATTAAAAAATTGAACAGAAATCAAAGCACAGCATAAAAAGGTAAGCTCTGAGATTGTATATACACTCCTGGAAATTGAAATAAGAACACCGTGAATTCATTGTCCCAGGAAGGGGAAACTTTATTGACACATTCCTGGGGTCAGATACATCACATGATCACACTGACAGAACCACAGGCACATAGACACAGGCAACAGAGCATGCACAATGTCGGCACTAGTACAGTGTATATCCACCTTTCGCAGCAATGCAGGCTGCTATTCTCCCATGGAGACGATCGTAGAGATGCTGGATGTAGTCCTGTGGAACGGCTTGCCATGCCATTTCCACCTGGCGCCTCAGTTGGACCAGCGTTCGTACTGGACGTGCAGACCGCGTGAGACGACGCTTCATCCAGTCCCAAACATGCTCAATGGGGGACAGATCCGGAGATCTTGCTGGCCAGGGTAGTTGACTTACACCTTCTAGAGCACGTTGGGTGGCACGGGATACATGCGGACGTGCATTGTCCTGTTGGAACAGCAAGTTCCCTTGCCGGTCTAGGAATGGTAGAACGATGGGTTCGATGACGGTTTGGATGTACCGTGCACTATTCAGTGTCCCCTCGACGATCACCAGTGGTGTACGGCCAGTGTAGGAGATCGCTCCCCACACCATGATGCCGGGTGTTGGCCCTGTGTGCCTCGGTCGTATGCAGTCCTGATTGTGGCGCTCACATGCACGGCGCCAAACACGCATACGACCATCATTGGCACCAAGGCAGAAGCGACTCTCATCGCTGAAGGCGACACCTCTCCATTCGTCCCTCCATTCACGCCTGTCGCGACACCACTGGAGGCGGGCTGCACGATGTTGGGGCGTGAGCGGAAGACGGCCTAACGGTGTGCGGGACCGTAGCCCAGATTCATGGAGACGGTTGCGAATGGTCCTCGCCGATACCCCAGGAGCAACAGTGTCCCTAATTTGCTGGGAAGTGGCGGTGCGGTCCCCTACGGCACTGCGAAGGATCCTACGGTCTTGGCGTGCATCCGTGCGTCGCTGCGGTCCGGTCCCAGGTCGACGGGCACGTGCACCTTCCGCCGACCACTGGCGACAACATCGATGTACTGTGGAGACCTGACGCCCCACGTGTTGAGCAATTCGACGGTACGTCCACCCGGCCTCCCGCATGCCCACTATACGCCCTCGCTCAAAGTCCGTCAACTGCATATACGGTTCACGTCCACGCTGTCGCGGTATGCTACCAGTGTTAAAGACTGCGATGGAGCTCCGTATGCCACGGTAAACTGGCTGACACTGACGGCGGCGGTGCACAAATGCTGCGCAGCTAGCGCCATTCGACGGCCAACACCGCAGTTCCTGGTGTGTCCGCTGTGCCGCGCGTGTGATCATTGCTTGTACAGCCCTCTCGCAGTGTGCGGAGCAAGTATGGTGGGTCTGACACACCGGTGTCAATGTGTTCTTTTTTCCATTTCCAGGAGTGTATATACTGCAGGAACGGATTACTGTCAGGAAATGAAGGAAAAAACGAACATGTGTCCGGAAACGGACGTTCTTCATGGTACATCAACAAACCGTACTAGAGCACACTAAAGGGCTCAATCGCATCCACTCAATCGATGATAAGCAGATTGCAGCAGCACTGCATTGATACCAATGGTCATCACTTCGAACATATTCTGTAAATGGACGTTCATGCCACCTTCTTGACCTTCATTGACCTACAGAGACCTTACTGTTACATATCATTGGATGCGTCTCGATAGCCGCTATCTAAGTACCTAACTATAGCTTCCTATTAAAAAGAAAAACAAAATTGACATTCATATCTCTGAAGCGACCCCACCTAGCAACAAATCACCAACGTCATACACCACTGGCCATTAAAATTGCTACACCACGAATATGACGTGCTACAGACACGAAATTTAACCGACAGGAAGAAGATTCTGTGATATGCAAATGATTAGCTTTTCAGAGCATTCACACAAGGTTGGCGCCGGTGGCGACATCTACAACGTGCTGACATGATGAAAGTTTCTACCCGATTTCTCATACACAAACAGCAGTTGACCGGCGTTGCCTGGTGAAACGTTGTTGTGATGCCTCGTGTAAGGAGGAGAAATGCGTACCATCACGTTTCCAACTTTGATAAAAGTCGGATTGTAGCCTATCGCGATTGCGGTTTATCGTATCGCGACATTGCTGCTCACGTTGGTCGAGATCCAATGATTGTTAGCAGGATATGGAATCGGTGGGTTCAGGATGGCAATACGGAACGCCTTGCTGCATCCCAACGCCCTCGTATCACTAGCAGTCGAGATGACAGGCATATTATCCGCATGGCTGTAACGGATCGTGGAGCCACGTCTCGATCCCCGAGTCAACAGACAGGGGACGTTTGCAAGACAACAACCATCTGCACGAAGAGTTCGACGACGTTTGCAGCAGTATGGACTATCAGCTCGGAGGCCATGGCTGCGGTTACCCTTGACGCTGGACAGGAGCGCCTGCGATGGTGTACTCAAAGACGAACCTGGGTGCACGAATGGCAAAACGTCATTTTTTCGGATGCATCCAGGTTCTGTTTACAGCATCGTAATGGTCGCATCCGTGTTTGGTGACATGGCGGTGAATGCACATTGTAAACGTGTATTCGTCATCGCCATACTGGCGTATCAAGAGGGCGGAGGAGATTAGTGTTTAACGTCCCGTCGACAACGAGGTCATTAGAGACGGTGCGCAAGTTCGGGTGAGGGAATGATGGGGAAGGAAATCGGCCGTGCCCTTTCAAAGGAACCATCCAGGCATTTGCCTGAAGCGATTAAGGGAAATCACTGACAACCTAAATCAGTTTGGCCGGAGACGGGATTGAACCGTCGTCCTCCCGAATGCGAGTCCAGTGTGCTAACCACTGCGCCACCTCGCTCGGTCTTACTGTCGTATCACCCGGCGTGATGGTATGGGGTGCCATTGGTTACCCGTCTCGGTCACCTCTTCTTCCCATTGAAGACACTTTGAACCGTAGACGCTGCATTTCATATGTGTTACGACCCGTGGCTCTACCCTTCATTCGATCCCTGCGAAATCCTACATATCAGCAGGATATGCACGACCGCATGTTGCAGGTCCTGTATGGGCCTTCTGGCTACAGAAAATGTTCGACTGCTGCCCTGGCCAGCACATTCTCCAGAAGCCTCATGCCCGCATCTCGTGGTCGTGCGGTAGCGTTCTCGCTTCCTACGCTCGGGTTCCCGGGTTCGATTCCCGGCGGGGTCAGGGATTTTCTCTGCCTCGTGATGGCTGGGTGTTGTGTGCTGTCCTTAGGTTAGTTAGGTTTAAGTAGTTCTAAGTTCTAGGGGACTTATGACCATAGCAGTTAAGTCCCATAGTGCTCAGAGCCATTTGAACCATTTGAGAACCCTCACGAACTGAAAACGTCTGGTCAATGGTGGCCGAGCTACTGGCTCGTCACAATACGCCAGTCACTACTCTTGAAGAACTGTAGTATTATGTTGAAGCTACATGGGCAGCTGAACTTGTACACGCCGTCCAAGCTCTGTTTGACTTAATGTCCAGCCGTATCAAGGCCGTTATTACGGTCAGAGGTGGTTCTTCTGATTTCTCAGGATCTGTGCACCCAAATTGGGTGAAAATGTAATCACATGTCAATTCTAGTGCAATATATTTTTCCAATGAATACCCGTTTATCATCTGCATTTCTTCTTGGTTTAGCGATTTTAATGCCCAGAAGTGTATTATGGCCTACGTTGTCCCATGCAACTTCTGTACCACAAACCTTTCAGCTCCTTTTATGCTTTCGGAGCTATTCTTGGTGGCAATAGTTAGTGATTCACACTGCATCTATAGGGTGTCTTTCAAATAGTTGTCAGGTGTACTGTCTCTGGTGTTTCAGCAAATTCTTTTTTCCGGTGTCTAGCTGGAGCCAGCCCAAAGAAATAGCACTTCGCATATTTCAGGAAACGGCCGGTATAGATGGAAAGAGCTGGTTTGTTTTCTGCTGCAAAAAAGAGACTCTTAAATCGGAATTTCTTGTGCTCATTGGACAGAGAAGTCCCAAACTGTGTGAAGACGAAGAATAACCAGTAATCCAGAAGTGACGGCACCTCCCTGGCCTGCGGTGACTGCTAGCAGCGTGCAGCAGCGCTGCTCAGTCGCTGCTGGTTATTTTTCGTGTTTTACTGTCTCTGTTGATACATAGCGGTAAAACGAATATCACACTACACTAAGTGCTCTATTGAATGGACACGTAAAACTCCGTATCAACAATCAGTTTATTTGCAATGGAAACAAACAAACGCTTTCCATCGATGTTGGGCGTCTCTTGAAGGACGTGAGGAGCAATTTTTTTTTTGGCTGACTCCAACCACACATTGCGAAATCATAACTGGAAATATCTGCTGAAACACTAGGGAAAAGGCATCCGATGACTCTTGGGAAAGATACCTGGTACATAGCTGGAAAATGAAAACAAACTTGGAAAAACGTACTAGACATATATGTTTTGAAAAATATGTGTCTAGTAGGAAATATAGTTGATTAAACAAGCATTTGGTGTACCTTGAATTCACATATAAATTGTACCTCAAAGCTACACAACAGCAGACTGTGCAGTATACATAATCAACCAGACAATTATCCTGTAGTACTGTTTACAATTCCAAGACGGATTGCTAAATATTGAACTTTAAATTCTCGATCAAGATCCCATTTGCTGTACATGATTCTGTGCATCAAATGCTCCTCTAATCCTTTTTATTTCTTGTTTTTAGATAAATCGTTTCAAAAAACATTAGACCACTTTGCTTTTCCAGTACTCCTTCTTGTTCTTCACCTAGCGCTTTTTATTTTATCTTTTCATGTTTCTCATAATTTCTTATTTTTATATGCACTTGTGCCATAATTTCAGCTGGCGACATAAACAGTTGCTATAATGATTGAACAATACGACATCACATGTAGGGTACCCCAAGTCAGCTGAGTAACGAGTTAACATGGCACAGGAAGACATATTCAGCATGCAATACCATGAATTCAGTATGCTGACACTGCGGAAGATGCCACCCAGCGCTTCACCTTGTGACAGATTACAGTGACAGCACAGGGATTCTGAGGTCGCTGACAAGAGAGGAGCGTCTGGAAACATGGTGTCGTGATTGCTAAAGGATTAAGGGGAGTAGCTCTGGCCCGTTATCGGCAAGAGTGCTGTCATTTGAGAAACGCTAGCCATCTTGGCTTGCGTATACAGAGAGTGGTGAAAAACATGGAAACACCAAAAGCACAACACATTAACATGCGTAATACGCTTTAGTTATTTATTTAGCTTATGGCTAGACACACTACATTGGAAACATCATGAAAGAGAATATACATTGTTAAAATATAGGATACAAAAATAGTAAAATAATGTAAATTGGACATTGGCACATAACAATAAATGTAAAACTTTGTTACAAAACAATAAGATTGCATAAAATTCAGATTCCACCTACGTTCAGTAATCGCAATTGCACACATAGATTCAGCAGCTACTCCACAGCTTGTGGTGTTGCCCTCAGGAAGACGTCTTCAGTGCCGGTGAACCCCCTCACTGGACACTCGCTGAGGATGTGGTGGGTGGTTTGTTCTTTGGCACCACAGTCGCATCCGGGGTCAGATCTCAAGTTCCATCTGTACATCGGGGATCCGCATCGGCCATGACCTGCCCGTATCCTGTTCAGTGTCACCCAGGTTTTCCTTTGCAGGTGGGAGTCTCAAATTAAGTATGCCATCTTGAATTGGCTCTGTTTCTCCAGTCCGTTCGCCAGATTTCTACGCCTTTCTAGTTCTGGCTCAGAAGTTGCTGTGAAATCTTCACAGGACGATTTCTGGATTTGAATCTTCTAAATACAGCAAAGTCCTGGTGGACTGGCAAGGTCGTATTACTGGAGATCTTTTTAAACTGTCTTGTGAGTGTGTTGCAACGTCGTATTTAAGGCGGTTCGATGTTACTGAGAACTCGTAGCCAGTAGAGCTTCAGTACGGATTCTGCATGCTATTCAAGGCAATAGTATACCATCCTTCATGCAATATAGTGCAGTTTCAGGTAATTATGGCGGAAGTGGATAAGCGACCACCCACCCTTCCCTCCAAAGTTAAGAAGGTTTGAATAATATTGTGATCTGATGACTGTCGTGGCCAGGGTAGAGCTGACAGTTGATCCTCGTGCTCAAAATACCAGTTCTGCACAATGCGAGCTGCGTCAACAGGGGCCCTGTCGTTCAGGAACACAACACCACCAATGGTGTGGACCTGATCATGCCTATTGGTCACATAATCCTTGCCAGTATTGCAGCCTTTCAAAGAATTTTTTTATTGCTCCATAGTCCAAGTTCTATGACTTACACATCACATTTTTCTGTTACAGAATTTCGCAATGCAAGCTCGCCATGCAACTTACTGATTTTGGTCTCCCTTCACGTTGTTTTGGTGCTGACTGGGTTCACTAGTGGGGCATTCACTTAAGCAGTGACTTTTCAGCTGTCGTCCTCTTATTTTTTGTCACAATCCTGTTCAATAACCATCTGTCAGGAGCACTCAACACACACTTCCGTCCGCGATGTGACTTAATGGATGAAGTTTTTCCACTTTCTCTGTATACTCTATAAATCTTTGATGCTTTTCTTCTTGAAAGAACAAAGACTTCAGCTCCATTAGTTATGGAAGAACCCACCATATGAACACCAACATTTGAATTCACTTAGGTCCAATGGACTGCACTCACAACTACACAGAATATTGTTCTGGCCACGACTGACGCTTGCAACGTATTGAGGATATTGTACAAGTGCTATTTATGGTCAGCCACAACAGATTAACAAACAGTTTTGACTAGTTTCTGCATTTATGCTGGAGCATGGTTTTTTCACAGTGTTTACGTTATTTCTCCAACCCTTGTGTAGCGCCTAATTTATACTGTCAGTTATGGAGTGAATGCCAGCCACTAGTCATGAGTTGAGTTTCAACACCATCTGTGTTCAGAGATGAATCAGCACACGTTACCGTCTGTCTCTGCCATCAATAGCTGTGGGCTACTTCGAGTGCTGTGGCTGAATGCTTTTTTCTTACCTGCTTAGTGACTGTCATCTGTAGATGGGCGCTTTACTGTTGAGCAGTGGCTTCGAGGCTGGAGCATACAGCTGCTCACCTGTCACTATCTGAGCATGGTCAACACTGTTTCTGCTCAGCTCCCAGAGTGGGCATAAGCTGTAGCTTCTCACCATCGCCAAGTGTGGGCACATGACACCGACACCATCCTTGCTGGAGGTCGCAGTTTGATCCTGATTCCCCCGATACCTAGTGAGCCGAGCAGTTGGGACAGGGCAGGCCATGTTCTGCCTTCTACCGTCCGCCACCCTGAAGACAGCATCTGTACCGGCAGCCAGCATCACCTGTATGCAGACACCTGGCGCTGACCTTCTGACAGGCTACTGTTGACACCAACACGCTTTGTCATCAGTGGCCACGTATGTCATGACAGCCTTTAGAGCTCCACCTCCGCTGCTGTAATTGTTATGAAATAAAAGAATTACACAGACACGATCGCTTTCATGAAGGACTCCGTCCAGCACTTGCAGAGAATGATGTAGATGTTATCAGACCATTGTAGCCACGCCCTGGGAGGTAAGATGCCCTAGATCCTGAATTATCACTGACTGCTTCTTTCACTGCCACCACAGAGAACGTAGACTCCCTCCCCCCCTCCCCACCAACCCCACATTTGGTGACAGAAGCGGTCGTGATCGCCTCTGTGTCAGCAGCTCCAACTCGCAACGTCAACATGCACAGTGGTGAGTGGATTGCTTTTTGTGTTTCCTTTTTACTCATAATATCATGGTAAGTCAGGGCGGCTTTTGTCAGATGTGTAATTGCGTTTTCATGAGCAATTTGCGGAAACTAAACAGATGGTGTTCTGAGGACTGTAAGAAAAATGTGTATTAGTCTGGAACGAGCTATGTATTTTGTTGTGTGCGCACAGTATGTCTCATTGTTGTTAAATGTATAAAGAAGTAGTCATGAGCAGCCATTCAGGCGGAGCGATTAAGTTACAGTAAAGAAATGTAATGCCAGTGTTATATTAACTGTCCTACTCGTCGTTATATGTTTATCTCCTGTGTATATTGTTCATTGAGTAATTGTTAGAGGGTCAGAAACGTTGGATTCGATAACGCATGGGCTACCTTTGAGGAAATATCACGAGTTCCAGGAGCTATAATATCCGAGTTGACAGTGGACAATGCAAACATATCTGAACAAATAAATGCTATCAAACGGAATAGGGCTACGCCATGTTTACTTACTCTAACAGTATGCGCGAGTAGCTTCGCCTATCTTAAACTTTGGATGGAAAAGACTGAACCAGGGGATGGTTAGGAGCATAGAAGCACTTGTTAATCATTTGGAAAACGCCAGGCATATGGAGAGTTTGGACAGATTATAAATGGCTAGTATTTATGCCGTAGCCGATGCCAGTGATGAGAAGTGAATGATGTGAGGTTAACTGACGTGCAGAGTGATACGTAGTACTTACTCGAATTAAGGAAAACGTGGAACCGAAGACCCAACAATATAACTTTGTTTTCACACAACCTGTTTATTTAACAATATACACTCCTGGAAATTGAAATAAGAACACCGTGAATTCATTGTCCCAGGAAGGGGAAACTTTATTGACACATTCCTGGGGTCAGATACATCACATGATCACACTGACAGAACCACAGGCACATAGACACAGGCAACAGAGCATGCACAATGTCGGCACTAGTACAGTGTATATCCACCTTCCGCAGCAATGCAGGCTGCTATTCTCCCATGTGGACGATCGTAGAGATGCTGGATGTAGTCCTGTGGAACGGCTTGCCATGCCATTTCCACCTGGCGCCTCAGTTGGACCAGCGTTCGTGCTGGACGTGCAGACCGCGTGAGACGACGCTTCATCCAGTCCCAAACATGCTCAATGGGGGACAGATCCGGAGATCTTGCTGGCCAGGGTAGTTGACTTACACCTTCTAGAGCACGTTGGGTGGCACGGGATACATGCGGACGTGCATTGTCCTGTTGGAACAGCAAGTTCCCTTGCCGGTCTAGGAATGGTAGAACGATGGGTTCGATGACGGTTTGGATGTACCGTGCACTATTCAGTGTCCCCTCGACGATCACCAGTGGTGTACGGCCAGTGTAGGAGATCGCTCCCCACACCATGATGCCGGGTGTTGGCCCTGTGTCGTATGCAGTCCTGATTGTGGCGCTCACCTGCACGGCGCCAAACACGCATACGACCGTCATTGGCACCAAGGCAGAAGCGACTCTCATCGCTGAAGACGACACGTCTCCATTCGTCCCTCCATTCACGCCTGTCGCGACACCACTGGAGGCGGGCTGCACGATGTTGGGGCGTGAGCGGAAGACGGCCTAACGGTGTGCGGGACCGTAACCCAGCTTCATGGAGACGGTTGCGAATGGTCCTCGCCGATACCCCAGGAGCAACAGTGTCCCTAATTTGCTGGGAAGTGGCGGTGCGGTCCCCTACGGCACTGCGTAGGATCCTACGGTCTTGGCGTGCATCCGTGCGTCGCTGCGGTCCGGTCCCAGGTCGACGGGCACGTGCACCTTCCGCCGACCACTGGCGACAACATCGATTTCCTGTGGAGACCTCACGCCCCACGTGTTGAGCAATTCGGCGGTACGTCCACCCGGCCTCCCGCATGCCCACTATACGCCCTCGCTCAAAGTCCGTCAACTGCACATACGGTTCACGTCCACGCTGTCGCGGCATGCTACCAGTGTTAAAGACTGCGATGGAGCTCCGTATGCCACGGCAAACTGGCTGACACTGACGGCGGCGGTGCACAAATGCTGCGCAGCTAGCGCCATTCGACGGCCAACACCGCGGTTCCTGGTGTGTCCGCTGTGCCGTGCGTGTGATCATTGCTTGTACAGCCCTCTCGCAGTGTCCGGAGCAAGTATGGTGTGTCTGACACACCGGTGTCAATGTGTTCTTTTCTCCATTTCCAGGAGTGTATAAAGTGCGTGTTTTACCGATAATAGGAGCATTTAACCATAACATTTTCTTTAACAAAATGAACAAATTTCGAAAATTCTTTTGACCTTAAACCTCAAGTTGAATAAGATTTTAATCTTTGCAAAAGAAATCTGAAGTGCTTTGTTGCAAAACAGCAAACAATATGACGATGATTACAAGACGGCCAGACCTGCAGCCCGCCCGATGTCGGGTGAAACAGCGGTGGTTACTACCGCTCTGGACACAGTCTGCCTAATTAAATGTCCTTCTGTAACACGTGGAAACTATATAAGCACCACTGATGACAAGAGTGATACAGTTACTCAAAGAAAATGACTTAACTTTCCATTTGAAAGCTGTGTGTCGAAAGGTTCGGGGTTACGATGCGTACCTGTGCTTAAAGGTTAAACAGATTAGCAAACAATATGACAATCATAAGGCTTATTTCAAAGAGACCAACCTCTTAATTACAATCGACAAGGTGCGACTGGATACCAACCCGTCCTTCCTGACAATTTAATTTTGGCTAAAGCACCTGGTGACAATTGGCTGTTGGTATTTTCAAAGTTAAACTGATTGTCAGTTGTTAAGACCGTTCTGAGGGAACGCCTTAAAACATTACTTGTGAACACTTATTACAAGAGAACTCACTCGGTGGAACCACAAGATCCATCTAAAATACATCAATAATGACCCCGTCTTTCAAATACAGAAATGAATAGCTTAGTACAACAGGTTATTCAGATTATAACTAATGACTGAGAAATGTAATTACAGTCAAAGAATTGAACTGGGTAACAGGTAAATCTAACTACAAGGTCCCTCTCGTTTAACGGCAACTTGTGCATTAGTGCAACTGTTCCGGCTGTATTTACGACCAAGAGCTGATTAATTAGAATATAAATGATCGGTTACAAATCAGAAAGGAAAGGCAATATAATAGCGGGACAAATTTTCCAACGACAACTAGTGTCTTTAGTATAATACTACTGCCTATATTTACGACCAAAGAGCCGACCGAGTAAAACCCTGTGGGTCGGGTACAAACCAGGAAATAATAATAAGGGCAGGTAGACAATGAAATAAATCACCACGAGGATTACAGAATGTTACTCCCCTTTACCAGGAAGCAGTTCCATTGATCCACGGTGCTTCGCAGCGGTTGCTGAGTGGTGCCGATGAAAGCCAGGTAGAAGAGGGCAGCCAGGACTCGAGCGGTCATCTGACACGAATGTAGCCAACCTACCAACGGGATGTTGGCCTGCTGCTTGTAGTCGACGCTGACCCCGGCGAAGTACTCCGGTACCTTCGCAGTGCGCTGGCCTTCCTTCCGCAGCTCGTGGCTTCCGCCTCTCGGACCTCGTGACCACCTGTTGTCGCGACGCTACCGCCATTTTCCAAACTTCGTGCCTCCGTCTCGTGCCAGCGAACCCCGTCTATACATCGGAAGCAAAGACCTCCTAAGGACACAACCCACAGATACCAACGATTCTCATAGATATAGGCAATGGGGAAGCAATAGCGATAGTCGATACTACACCTGAGCCAGTGACAAGTACATAGAAAGATCCCTTATCATTTAGCTACAATATAGCAGGTCACCGACTGGAAGCAGTTAAGGGGCTCCGGAACGCCCTATACTTGCAATGTTAAAATAACGCTTATAAATTACATCTTTCCTCACAAAGTATTTGAGGTAGGAAGTTGAACATTTTACAGATTATTTATTGGAATATGGGCTACAACTTGACACAGGGATTTTACAAAATTTTAGTTCAGTTATTAAAGATGATTTTTTTCAATTGTAATGAAAATTCACAACATTTTTTAGCAATTTTTTATTTATATATTCAAAAATATACAGTTTTTTGGAAAAAGGCTGTGTTAAATTATGCAGAAGGTACTGTGTAACATTTACTGAAAGTTTGAAACAAATATGTTTGGAAGATCCTTAGAAAACATGTAATTAGTATGAGAAAATAAAAGTTTTGGGAATCGAGCGACGAAGATTGGATTAACTTTTTAGTGCATTCCAGGTCCATAGGATGGATTATTTTCATCCTCTGCAAACTCCTCCTGCAGCTTCCTCTTGTTCCTCCTCCTGTTTACTCTTGCTTGTATTTCTAGACTCTTTACAGCCCTGTCTGCAGCCCGAAGGCGTTCCTTGTCTAAAGCAAGCATCGCTCGTACCATGTTAGAACCTATCTTCATTCCCATATTTCTAAATACCTTGCACCTTACAATGTTGACATCATTGAAAGTCGCAACAGCATCATACACACCAAAGTGAAGTGTTTCTATTCCAACAAATACAGTCTTGGGGATTCTCGACCATATAACACTATTTACACTTTCATTGGGGTTTTGAGTTTTTCCGTGAAAACACTTTTTCAACAGTTCAGGTGCTGCTAAGTCTCTGAAAATAGGTTAGCCACAACACATACTTTATCTCACATCACTAAAATGTACCTGATGAACACGGACGTTAATAATAACACCATTTGACAGCAGTTTAACAGCGCCACAGTGGGTCACGCCCATGTAGAACACATTTCAAAAAAAAATTTAAAAATAGTTGTAGTCTTCGGAATTGAATAAATTATATATCTATTAAAAGGTAATAGTCTGCAGATTCAGAAAAAGCAAAAAAGTAAAAATTGAACTTTTCATGATTTTGAGCCTTTCCGGAGCCCCTTAATTCCATAAATTATCTGGGAGTAGGCATTAGGAGTGACTTAAAATGGAATGATCATATAAAGTTGATCGTCGGTAAAGCAGATGCCAGAAGAATCCTAAGGAAATGCAATCCGAAAACAAAGGAAGTAGGTTACAGTACGCTTGTTCGCCTACTGCTCGAATACTACTCAGCAGTGTGGGATCCGTACCAGATAGGGTTGATAGAAGAGATAGAGAAGATCCAACGGAGAGCAGCGCGCTTCGTTACAGGATCATTTAGTAATCGCGAAAGCGTTACGGAGATGATAGATAAACTCCAGTGGAAGACTCTGCAGGAGAGACGCTCAGTTGCTCGGTACGGGCTTTTGTTGGAGTTTCGAGAACATACGTTCACCGAGGAGTCAAGCAGTATATTGCTCCCTCCTACGTATATCTCGCGAAGAGGCCATGAGGATAAAATCAGAGAGATTAGAGCCCACACAGAGGCATACCGACAATCCTTGTTTCCACGAACAATACGAGACTGGAATAGAAGGGAGAACCGATAGAGGTACTCAAGGTACCCTCCGCCACACACCGTCAGGTGGCTTGCACAGTATGGATGTAGATGTAGATGTACGTATAGACACCAGACAGAACAGACTACTAATTCAATGGAGCCACGGCTCAGAGAGTAGTAAGGATTTCGAAGTTGGAGAGAGTATGTTGGATTATCAGCGCTAATTGCGTCTGAAGCAACTGTTGCGCCAGACAATGTAGGTGTGTGCTATATTGCAATACACGAGTCTGTGAATAGCAACAACGACGGTCCTGATTCAGGGGCAGCGGTACCTAAGAATACAGACCATGGAACCTGGGTCAGACCTACAGGTACATGTGCCAGTGATCTCTGTGTCGAGCAGAGCGTAACTGTAAGTAATGATTTTGTTGTAGATACTGGAAAGGATGCACAGGATGATACCAACTGTGTTGTAAATTCTGTGGCTAATGAAGTGGTACAAACGTATTTGTTTCGGAAGGCCAAAGTTTTGTCACCACCCGTCATGCCCCGCCTTTTTAGAAATGTTGTAAGTAGGCTGTTTATGTTTTCTTATTGGCAACGTTACGTAGCGCTCTGTATGAAAATCACTGGCTGTGCTGTGTGCAGTCTGTGGCTAGTTTGCATTGTTGTCTGCCATTGTAGTGTTGGGCAGCGGCAGCTGGATGTGAACAGCGCGTAGCGTTGCGCAGTTAGAGGTGAGCCGCCAGCAGTGGTGGATGTGTGGAAGGAAATGGTGGAGTTTTGAAATTACATATATTATGACTTTTGATTATATTAAGGTAAATACATTGATTGTTGTCTATTAAAATCTTTCATTTGCTAACTATGCCTATCAGTAGTTAGTGCCTTCAGTAGTTTGAATCTTTTATTTAGCTGGCAGTAGTGGCGCTCGCCGTATTGCAGTAGTTCGAGAAACGAAGATTTTTGTGAGGTACGTGATTTGTTAAACGTATAGGTTAATGTTAGTCAGGGCCATTCTTTTGTAGGGATTTTTGAAAGTCAGATTGCGTTGCGCTAAAAATATTGTGTGTCAGTTTAAGCACAGTCTTGTATAATTGTTCAAAGGGGACGTATCAATGTGTGTGCGTCTTTGAGGGGGGGGGGAGGGGGGGGGAAGGAGGAATAGAAGACACAGGAAACGAGCTTTTAAGATCAATGATCGTGACGACAAAGCTAAATCCTTTCAGGAAGGTATGTCTGAGTATCAGTAGTGTCTTGATGTTGATGATACTTACAATGTAATATGTACTGTGGGTAACACATAACGTCGTACGAAAACTGATCTTTCGCGGCGCGCCGTGAAACTCATGGGACCTGCCTGAGGGAGAGATGGCCAATGACGCACTCTTGCAAGGTTCTCATGTTGTGAGGGTAGGATCTGTTAAACCACGTACTAAATCATTAAGACTCAGTTCACGTGATAAAGTGCGGAAGGGCACAGGGAGATTGCTTAGGGTGAGCGAAAATACAGTGGAACATATCATTGCATGAAGGATTCATTGTGTAATTGGCAATGAAGTAATGGGAATACGTGTAACTACCAGTCAATACATTGTATGTGGCAGTATCTGTAACACTACCGCCACTACTGAATTAGCAATAGGCACATAATGTCACTCCTGTGAAAGAATTTATATTGACCGAGATCATGCGTGTTGGAAGGCAGTCAGACTGTTTCGTTTTCTCGAAAGATTCCTACTGAAAGGAGGCAGCAGCAGAACAAACGTGATTCCAACCGAGAGTCTATTAGTAATAAGAGAACTGCTATTGCGATAAAAGAGAATGGTCATCATCCTAATAGGACAAAGTTGTAACAAGTTCTTAAAGAAAGTATGTAAAGTTCACAAAGAATGTTAACTGCTGGTAATGACTTTACTTGATACTGAAATTCTGTTTTGCAAATAAGACGGAAGACAGTAGTACACTTCAGCAAGCAATGTAACAGTATGAAACTTCCTGGCAGATTAAAACTGTGTGCCCGACCGAGACTCGAACTCGGGACCTTTGCCTTTCGCGGGCAAGTGCTCTACCATCTGAGCTACCGAAGCACGACTCACGCCCGGTCCTCACAGCTTTACTTCTGCCAGTATCTCGTCTCCTACCTTCCAAACTTTACAGAAGCTCTCCTGCGTACCTTGCAGAACTAGCACTCCTGAAAGAAAGGATACTGCGGAGACATGGCTTAGCCACAGCCTGGGGGATGTGTTCAGAATGAGATTTTCACTCTCAGCAGGCAAAGGTCCCGAGTTCGAGTCTCGGTCGGGCACACAGTTTTAATCTGCCAGGAAGTTTCATATCAGGGCACACTCCGCTGCAGAGTGAAAATCTCATTCTGGAATGTAACAGTAGTTTGGCACGAACAAAACAGCAGGAATATTAATCGTTTTTTCAACAACTGGCTTTCAGCAACGCTTGCTGTCTGTATAATAAAGCAGCAAAATTACAAGTAAAATGTTTTCTTACGGTGGAGCATTACTAACTTGGACATGAGGCTCTTTTATCATTTGAATTTTTAGAAAATATTGTATTACGTATATTACTTTTACTGATTATTATTTGTATTCTCCAGCAAATCTGGCTCATCAGCTAGCGTGGGGATCGAGGAACTAATTTCTCAGGAGGCTCAGATCAAAGCTCAACATTTTAGTCACAGCGCAGTATAAGAAGCACTATTAAAGATACACATATGAAATCATAAACATTGTTACTTCCACACCTACACAATAATTGATTATTATGCTGGCCCTTCGTGTCTACTAACCACTAACTGTTATGAATCATCACAATTTTTGCAGGTGACTGTAATAATGAATTGAGGTTTCAATAAGAAAAATCTATGAGATGAATACTTTAAACACTGTCTTCGTAACTGTACTTTTGTTGAAACTTTAACTTCTCTTGTATGAAAAATACTAGGAGTATTCCCAACATAATAATTATGAAATTTACAGCATCTCAGAATTTATTACATTTTGTTAAGGGGGTAATTACTTTTCCATTCAATAATATCACAGCACGGGGAGTAGGACTGTGTCTAGGTAAACGACTAAGGATAAAATAGGAGAGCTCAAGACAAAGTATAAAGAACACAAACAAATTATTGAGTAAGAAACCGCATTACTGTTCAACCGCATAACTGTTCCATATATAACTGATTGTTTGAGACGAAGGTGGCAGCAGTCTCTATCTCCCGTGGTTATTTCAAAATGGCAGCAAGAATATCCGTGGCTCTGGCTGTGTAATAAGCTCTGAAAATGCTCTTCTTACTGTCGGATTTTCTTAGTACAGAGCTAACCAAGAATGACATGGATAGTAAGCCAAATTACTTCCGAGGCTACTCATATATTACATAATCTTGCTGTCCGTCTCGCCCCGTTGAGCTCACAAGATGGAAACACTTTGCCTGCTAGCTACTGACTAACTTCGTCACAAAGGAGCCTTACAGTTCAGCCGCAAATTCCACCTTTTTCATTTCTACTTGAATATTTCCATTGCCGAGGAACTTCCCCCGAGGTTTTACATAATTAAAAACCTTCTTTCCCTATGCATGAACCAGTAGTAGAAGTAAAGATTTAACATTTCCATTCCTTTAGACAACATTACCCCTACTGTTACATCTGCAGATTACTTACAATGACATAAATAATGAATAAAATATTGACACAGAAGTTACATCAAAGATCTTGGTGATACGGAAGCCACATTAAAGACACATATTCGAGGAAGATAGATAAGTGTGGGCAATATCGATATTGGTGCTACACATGTCCCTGTTTCAGTGATGGGAATACATCAGTGGAACATTCATATCATCTCAAAGAGAGTTAGGCAAAAGAAGAAGAAAAATTGCAAAAACTTGAAAACAGCATATATTTTCAACAATAGCAATACAAAGAATACAGGTTTGCCTCGTTCACATAACATTGGTTACACTATGCAATCACATATATCATCATAGAAAACTACCTGTGTTACACAGAGCATTCGGTAACAACGCGTACACCCACATGAGAATAATACATATATATGCGAGAACACACAGTACATAAATACAAGAGCCAAAATACAGTACAAACTTTCACTTGAGTATTACTTGCAATGTGTCCAGTATATACTTTCTTTTACTAGAATTTTAAACGATTTTTTTTACTCTGCTTTAAAGGAAGTATTTGACTTTCAAATTTATAATTTTCAACATATTGCTGAAGATTTCACTTTCAATTTACGTATAGGTTAAACAGTTAGGAAAAAGTATTATTTTCCTCACGTAGATGCTTATGGCTGCGTTAATTTTTATGCAGTTCAGCAAAATAACACGACACTATTTATAGAAAACAAAACTTTTTCACTCCCTCTTCATTATTTGAGGCAGTTCACACTAACACTTTTAATCACAAATCTTGTTTTACCAAGGGTGCACTAGCCTGCCCACTGAGATTTATTTTTTTTTTTCAGCCCACCTAATCTGAAAAACACTTTTCTGCTCTATTCGTGTAGCAAGAAATAATGCTGCCCATTCTACACATTGTCAGACATTTTACTAAGCTGCCGTTCATTATACAGTGCAGCCTTGCAGTGTGTCATTTCGCTTTTTCTGAAATGTCCATTTCATTCTATGTACAGTTACATATACAAGAATCTGAAGCACATAGACTGTATTAGCAAAACTGTAACAGAAAGTCTTCACAACAGTACGACATCCGTTACAAAAAACATTTTGTAAAAATAAACATACTATAATGCAGTATATATTATTCATGAGTTTTTTCAAACAGTGCTCCTTTTTATTCTGTCCTGTGTACATCAGGTTTAAATCCAGTATATTATGAACAGCTAATGTCTTCTTTGCTTTTGGGACGCTAGGTAGTATGCGTTACTGTGAACTATTCTCTGCCCTTCGAACATATTTGAATTTGGAAATAAACTTGTTAAATTTTGAATTCTGCCGATAAGTGAATTTTAATTGGCTTACTGGTTTCACCAGCAGCCCTTACGACTTCTACGTTCTTTATGGACATCATTAACCTTCGGTTGGTACTGCGGTGACTCTCCAGATCCCATTTCGTTGTTAAGCTGTCGGAGCGTGTGCTAACCACTTTCATTGGCCACATGGCCTTGAGTACCATTTCCACCAGTTACCAGCCAGCTTGCCGCTGATCGGAGTAAGTAAACCTAGTTGTTTCTAAATAATCGGAGACAAGGCCACTGTGGAGTCACGCGGACTCCGTAACGCGGGGACAGCAGTGGGAAAAAAGTTCTCTTGTAGGCGGTTAATCTGTTACTGCAAGTGTGTATTCTCTACTGCTTGATTTTTTGTCTTTCGCAGAATAATGGAGCGCATTTATAAGGATGAAGATAGTCTGAAAGAACTACAAAGGAGGCAACGAAAGAAACCGTGTAGTGGTTATGATGATCTTGAGAGTTGTGCAGTGAAGTGAAGACAATGTCCAAATTCATGATGACGACCAAGAAGATCGATTAGATGTCCTCCGTGAGGATGAAACTTCATTCCCAGAACGCTTTCCACCAACTCAGTCGTCATACTCCTTCGACAATGTATGTAGAACTTCCGATTTTGGAAAGACCAAACAACTATTTGGACACATACGACTCTACTGTTCCAACGGTGAGCCAGACTACCAGCTAGGAACCTTATTATTCATCTCCCCAACTTCCTGGAGCTAAAGGAGATGCTAAAGTTGCTGTCGGCAGGTGGGCCGCTTTCACTGTATATAACTGACGAAATGGACGAGACTATTAACCTTTAAGTCACGAAGAAATAACCGGCATGAGAGCCATATATGAACCTTGACGGTCGTTCACAGGGCTCCCGAATGTGATTACACTGAAAGCTTCGACTGATCTCTTGTTTTTCTCAAGGGTACTGAAAGATCGAAATCTAAGGCTTGACGATCTGTACAGTCGGAGGATTGTCCCTCCCCCCCCCCCCCCCCCTCCTCCCACGCCCCCAATAATTCTCTGATTGTTAGATCTGAAATTGAAATTTTAGTTGCGAGAATTGAGATTTGACTCAAAGTCACTCCCGAAGAAAGAAAGCAAAAGGATGAATTCGCTCCTTTCCAAGAATTGTGGCTCGTCTATTGGGAAAACTACTCACCGTCTGAATATTTCAAAGCTGACGAAACGTTCCTTAGTTTTAAAGGACGGTGTGGTTTCAAAATGTATTTGCCAGCAAAACCAGACAAATACGGTATACAACTTATATCTGGTTGTGACGCAAAAAACGTTTTATTTCTACGGCTGGATCCCATACATTGGAGAAGTCACCATAGAACAAAAAATTGATTTATTAGCGCCAACCAAGTATGTACTGAAGTCAGCGGAAAGTTGAATGGCAGTCATCGCAACATCACCGTCGATAACCGGTTCTTCTCATATGAACTGTCAGAACAGCTGCAAAGAAGGATACTGACACTGGAACAAACCCTAAGGAAAAGGAAAAGAGAGATTTCACCTCAACTTAGGTTATACCATGAGCAGTTTGAGGCTCCTGTTTCAACCCGAGAAGATGATGGTTGCTTTCAATAAAACACCGAAAAAATATGATGTTAATGTCTGCCACGTGAGGTAATTACAAAATCTGTAAAACCATAAGTTGTTGAATTTCAGATCTTATATCGGGTTTTCCCGGAATTTGTTGGATTTTACAGCTTGTCAAAATGGCATGTAGACATGTATGAAAACTTTGCCACAGTTACTCAACTATCATAACAAGCAGACGTAGGCCACGATGTACTTTTATTGTGTCCCTGATACCGCAGGCTTAACCAGCACTGTTTTATTCAAGCTGAAAGGGACAAAATGTACCGGCGCCAACTTCTTGAAATCTCTGATGTATTCACTAGCAGAACCCCAAAAGAAAATAAGAGTGTACACCGCAAACCTATCTACAGTTGTCCGAGCCGATATAAGGGGCGTCACTAATCTTGACGAAGAAACCACGGCTCCACTTCCTGATGTGCAGCCGCTACGAAAACAAAGATACAGGTGACTTCTTGCCCTCAGTGTGCTCTAGTCAGCACACAAAAATCAACAGTATTTGTCACCTTTGCAAGAAGGCAGTTCGTAAAAGCGATGTGCGTACCGTCCAGACAAGTCGTGTTCCATTTTTGCACGCTCTTGCGGAAACACTGTGCTTGTAGGCAATTCT
Source organism: Schistocerca cancellata (assembly GCF_023864275.1). Taxonomy (NCBI): domain Eukaryota; kingdom Metazoa; phylum Arthropoda; class Insecta; order Orthoptera; family Acrididae; genus Schistocerca; species Schistocerca cancellata. The sequence continues at coordinate 22,359,137 of NW_026046729.1, read as the reverse complement.
ACATGCAGTTTTCTTTTCGTTGTTGTTTAAAAGTGTTTGGTGTTTTGCAGTACACTAGGTTTTTCTGCCACTTTCATCAGAAGACGGCTGAGCAATTGGTCCAGTATACTTTACTGCCCCCCCCCCCCCCCCCACTGACAAGGGGAAGGCCTCAGGCACGGCCAACCGATTCGGTTCAAATTTGGCAGGTCGCTTGTGTACAACCTAAAGCGAAGGACTCTAAGATATTTTGGGTCAACACCCCCGCAATTTTGAGAAAATCACCCCTAAAGGTTATGACGAGCAATCGACTCAAAACTGGAGGGATCGATAGATAATTGTAAATAGAGCATTTTTCATCATCGCGTATGGGGTCGGCAAACGCAAACTTTTCCAGAAATCGAGGTAAGAAACTTTTACAACTGCCAATTTTGTACCCACACGGTAAACACATTTCGCCGCCTTCATCGATAGAACAACGGCCAAGGTAATTGGCTGGGAATCGGAGAACCCGGGTTCGAATCTCGAAGAAACCTAGCTGCTGTTATTCTTTTCGCTTGTATTTTTCCATATCTCAATTGATTGGGATAGGAGGGCTAATAAGGTAAGTAAATCAATGAGGAATGACAATTATAAGGTAGGCAAACTAATTTCCAAAACGCCGTGAGTTACTAAAGTACTAAACTTTTAAGCCTTGTCACATGCCGGCCGCAGTGGCCGTGCGGTTCTAGGCGCTACAGTCTGGAACTGCGTGACCGCTACGGTGGTAGGTTCGAATCCTGCCTCGGGCATGGATGTGAGTGATGTCCTTAGGTTAGTTAGGTTTAAGTAGTTCTAAGTTCTAGGGGACTGATGACCACAGCAGTTGAGTCCCATAGTGCTCAGAGCCATTTGAATCAATTTTTTGAACCTTGTCACATGAAAAACAACTCCGAGTAAGAGTGCTGCGAATTCCTCACGAGGGATCACAAATAGCCAACCGCGCGACGCTTGTTTACAGCGAGGCACGGGACAGAATGCACGCGGGGAGATTTATTTGTCCCGGATGCCTCTTCGTCATCTCATAGTTGTGGACCTGGAAGAGTGAAGGTGTCCAGCACGAGCCTTATAGAAGTCAATGGGAAAGAGTTGTTTTCCGGCATCAGGCTGGCGCGAACCTCGCGGATACATGTAGTGATTTTTCCATCGTTAATGCGCCGAATGAAATAAGTTTTGTGAATGAATACAGTGTTCTTCGGTAAGTAACATATTACGAGTACTGTATGTAGTTTGTAGTAATTAGCTCGTCTGTTTATCCCGTAGTAACTAGTTATTGTTTGTTGTGTCATTTCTTTCAGGTGCATAATCTGAATAATGGAGGATGTACGCCCTTCGACTAGCGCTGTAATATATAGTTGGGAGCCTGTCACAAGCGATGGCAAGCGCGAAGTTACCGACGCTGTGGTTTGGTTTGTATAAGTGTTGCAAGACAGATGCATTATCAAAGCACTACCGGAAGCAGGCAGTTCTGTTTCTCGGCGGTCCAGAATGATAGGAGCGGCAGTTGTAAAACATTCTTACCTCGATTTTTGGAAACGTATGCGTTTTAGGACGCCCTACCTGATGATGAAAAATGCTCTATTTACAATTATCTATCGATCCCGCCAATTTTGAGTCGATTACTCGTCATAACCTTTAGGGGCGATTTTCTCAAAAACGCGGGGGTCTTGACCCAAAATATCTTAGATCCCTTCGTTTTAGGTTGTGCACGAGCGACCTGCTAAATTTGAGCTGAATCGGTTGGCCGTGTCTGAGAATGAATCCAGGTTCTGTTTACAGCTTCATGATGGTCGCATCCGTGTTTGGCGATATCGCGGTCAACGCACATTGGAAGCGTGTATTCATCATCGTCAGACTGGCGTTATCACCCTGCGCGATGGTATGGGGCGCCATTGGTTACGCGTCTCAGTCACCTCTTGTTCGCATTGATGGCACTTTGAACAGTGGACGTTACATTTTAGATTTGTTACGACCCGTGGCTCTACCCTTCATTCGATCCCTGCGAAACCCTACATTTCAGCAGGATAATGCACGACCGCATGTTGCAGGTCCTGTACGGGCCTTTCTGGATACAGAAAATGTTCGATTGCTGCCCTGGCCATCACATTCTCCAGATCTCTCACCAATTGAAAACGTCTGGTCAATGGTGGCCGAGCGAATGGCTCGTTACACTACGCCAGTCACTACTCTTGATGAACTGCGGTATCGTGTTGAAGCTGCACGGGCAGCTGTGCCTGTATATGCCATCCAAACTCTGTTTGACTCAATGCCCAGGCGTGTCAAGGCCGTTATTACGGCCAGAGGTGGTTGTTCTGGGTACTGAGTTCTCAGAATCTATGCACCCAAATTGCGTGAAACTGTAATCACATGTCAGTTCTAGTATAATATATTTGTCCAATGAATACTCGTTTATCATCTGCATTTCTTCTTGGTGTAGCAATTTTAATGGCCCGTAGTGTACAAACACATTCTACTCACGACAAGGAGCATCCTTGTTTGCAAGGACAGGAAAAACTAAAAGCTGGGGAAACGTAGACTGAAATGAGAAAGGAACAGCATAGGAAATCAATGAGGAAAAGACTCGGTTCAAGTTAAAATCTACGCACGATTAATAGTTAAGGTACAGCTGAAATAGCGGGTCCTTAGACGGCGGAAACGACAGTAAGGAGAAGAAAGGACAAACGTTTATGGGCATTCATTTTAGATAAACTGTGTTTATTGACAGAAATTCGCCCCTCTTAAGAAACAGTATCGGACAATGAACTATTATGCGAATATTTTTTGACAGTAATAGGAGCACCGATACATAAAAACGAAGAACCTGCCGCCGTGTCTGCTGCGTCTAGGCGTCAGTACTTCTCAGAAATCTTCACTGTCTGGTTTAATAAATGGCGCCATTTATATACAACTATTTTACAGCTGCAGTATCTCTGCTAAGAACTTCATTCCAGTCGGTATCGGCTCCTATTTCTGTTTAATGTATAGCCCCATTACATGTAAACGTAGTCTGCCATTAAAGGTGTTATAGTGTACATTTTATCTTTACGGCATGTGATATGGGAATGTTCCTATTGCTTCACTTGACAACGAGCAATAAACATAACAACGCGGTGGGGCGAAATAACAGCTCAGAACTTTGTACTCACAGGAAAAAAAACAACATAGAAGCTATTTGTTTCACAACGCTACTAGAAACGTTGTACAAACAATCATACATAACAGTGTTTTCAGATGGAACAAACAACTTTTTACACTAGTTTCATCTATCGCTAACAGCAGTGTCTAGTTGTTGGAGAAAACGCGGGTACCACATGCTACACCAGTCGACATTAACGAAGAGATATTTAGAATTTTAGTTTGAAAATACACGAAATAAAGAATAAAATCGTCTATTTCGAACAACCTAACAAGTATGCTACGATCGGAGTCCTTTCGGTGCAGCACTAGTTCGAGAATACGCGGATCAAATGACGCACAGTCGCGATTTTTATTAGACTAGCGACAACGCTGATAAATAATAGAGGTTGCGGTAGCTGCATTACCAGGCGCAGCTGTTGACATTAAGTCACACGTGAGACTTCTGGGGTTTGGCTGCTCCTCTCGACGATTGAAGCAAGGAGGTAGCGGGTGGTTACAATTAATGTGCAGCTACTCGCGGTGGTTTGTAATTATCGTACAACACCAAAGCTTGCAAGATACGCTAGTACGTTGACACTGGGCAAAGTGTATCCTTATACTGAAACATACACATCTCCAAAAGTATTTCAAGCAATAAAAATGGAATTTCGCAGTTTAAGTCTCCATAAGAGGCTAATAAAATGTGTATAACAGAATTTTGTTTAAGGTTATAGTTGTTTTGAGGTTAATTTTTCAGTTTTGTGTTACCCAGGACTGGTCTACTTCTCTCAAATTTTAAAGGACAACTTTTGTCAGAGGAAAGATAATGGAAAACTGCTGCACAGGATTATTCACTAAATAATTCTTAACATGTATACCAAATTTCAGGATGTTAGCTTTTATATTACCTGCGAAAAGGTACATCATAATTTTAAAAAGCCAGTTTACTGTAGTTAACATATAAGTTCTTATTTCAATTTTTGACATGATTTCAGCACCTCTAGTGACTAATGCTGTCCATATCCATAAGCTTAATTCTCTTCCTCGTCTTCCTGGAGTAATCTTTTCCCCTAACTTCTTGTTAAAGCAAACATGGAAAAAAGAGTTTCAACCCCAAGATAATTATTCATGCATATAAAGTGATTGTAGTTCTGTGTTTTCCCATGTTCACATTTTTTCAGCACTTCAGAACTGGCTGGGTGCCTGGAAGTTATAACATATAAAACAGCACTTGGCAAACCATGTTTGTGGGTGTGCGGTTTTCAACTGGCTTCTGCCTAAATATATTAGCACTATGATATGTCACAAATGGATTGGTGAGGATTATAGTCTGGTGGAAGTTTTACATATGGAATTCGATATTTGCTTAATTTTTTGAATAGCTTCCACTGTTACGACCGATTTCGAGCAAAGCAGGCTGATATATGGAAAACTAGAATCTCAGATACGTTTGTAGCACGTACTACTCAGAAAAACCACGTTGTAAACAAAGGTACAAGCAAAGATAATCTTTCTCACAGCCTTCGAGACTCATCTGAAGTTCGTTTCGATTGTGTGAACGAAAAATTAACGCCCAAAAAGTTTCTATCGTAGAGAAGGTGTGGATCACAGCATAAAATGAGGGGCTTGGCAGAGGCAGGCACCGAAACAAACGTTTTAAAAATATATTTCTAACCACAATTCGGTTATGAAACTTTTCGATGCTAGCGACTCTAATAAATTGTGCAATAAAAAAAATTCTAATTTCTTCGCAATTTTGCCATTCATCTTAAGGCGGAACCGATTTGCGCTGGAAAAAATTAGTTCAAATTTTGGCTACTAGACGCAAATCTGGCGCTTTGCAACATCTCGTCGACGTCTGCGATGCTCATATTGAACAAACTTTGTATGCGGTGGTTAACAATAAAATCAACAATATACCTTTCACGTGTCACGTGTCTCCCATTTATGCTCACGTCCCGCTCCTTATGCGTTACCACTTCTGTACATCTTTCTTGCATTCACTGCGCCAGATTTGCACCTGATGGGCAAAATTGAAACTATTTTGTTCCAACGTAAATTGATTCCGCATTAACTCATTAGCATATCTACAAAAGTTTCGCTGACATACGATGATTACAGATCACACTGGATCTCTGCGAGTACCTGCACTTCCATTGTAACAACCCCGATATGAGTAATGTTGATCAGATACTGCATATCTTGCATGTGTGAGAATAGGAATCCGCCATGGCTAGACCTTAATTTTATTAGACTTTTAAAATTATACTTAGTTTCTGGCTCTATTTTTTTAAATATATTAAAAGGCTCAAACATATTTTGCACCACTTGCTTATCTTAGAATGTATGTGGGCTTGGCTTCAAGGACGCATGGAATGAGAGAATAAGCCTCATGTAGATAGAAATTTATTTTAATGTGAAATAAGAAAATAGTTACCTAAACTAAGAGAGTCTGCCTCTTGGTGTGCTTCATTACGTATCGAAGAAATCGAAACCAACTGATATACAGCATTAAATAACGTCTTGTTGAACCCCGAGCATTACAGTTCTGTATTCCATGGGATGGCATCAACAAAGTGGTCGGGACGTTGCTGATAGAGGATGTCCCTGCCTAGGATGAGCACCTCTTGAGGTCATCCAGTCGTACTTTTTCCAGCGTCATACATCGGATTCAAGTCATCAGAAACCGCGCGTGTCTTGGAGGAAAGTTTTGTGTCGTCTCGTTGTCACTGTGGGCTGTTACCATGGGAAGCAAGGAGAGGATGATGTTTGGCGGCCGGTATCCTCTTTCTATAACACAACTGGGCGCATGTATTAACAGGGTTCTTTGTTGACCAGAACCAGAAGTTACTTATCTTAAGCTAGTCCATGTGGTACAAGCTCTTCTGTAATAGTCCACGTTAACCTCACTGCCGGTGAAGTACCCGTCCCGCTACGTACATTGCTCTGGTCGCTATGTGCTGCCGAAGACTGAGACTCTGATTGGGCCTGCGACTGCAAGTGACTTGGCTGCGACAGACTCATCGGTGACCCACTGGACGATTGGCAGAGTCATCCAGCCCACGGCGGCGATGTAAATACTGGCGGTCGAGAGGGCACACATCTAGCGAGTTCCTCTTCAACCTCTTTCCAGATGGGTTCGCTTGCTCCGGCGGCTACTACCGGCCTCCTCGCAACCTCTTTGCCGATCTGAGTTGTGGCAACAGCTTACGCCCGCAGAGAAAGCATTCACGAACTGAGCACAGTGTCTCGTGCATTATTGGCTGGAAATAAGAAGCCAATACAGACATATTTATTGTAGTTGGACAGTTGGTTGGACAATCCTGCCTCGATGCTGCACAGTCCTAAAAGTTAAACTGGGCGTCGACAAGGGACGTCAGTCACTCGTTCATCGTGCCGCACCAAAACATTTCTAATCAAGATTCTGCTGAACTTCGTACCTGACACGTTGAAACGTCCCCTTAGGAAAATTATACATGACTGTGCTTAAACTGACACACAATATTTTTAGCGCAACGCAATCTGACTTTCAAAAATCGCTACTAAAGAATGGCCCTGACTAACATTAACCTATACCTTTCACAAATCACCTACCTCACAAAAAAATCTTGGTTACTCGAACTACTGCAATACAGCGAGCGCCACTACTGCCAGCTAAATAAAAGATTCAAACTACGGAAGGCACTAACTACTAGTAGGCATAGTTAGCAAATGAAAGATATTAATAGAGAACAAACAATGTATTTACCTTAATAGTCATAATATATATATAGCAGTTCATGACAAATTACAAAACTCCGCCATCTCTCTCCCCACATCCACCACTGCTGGCGGCTCACCTCCAACTGCGCAACGCTACGCGCTGTTCACATCCAGCTGCCGCTGCCCAACACTACAATGGCAGACAACAATGCAAACTAGCCACAGACTGCACACAGCACAGCCAGTGAATTTCATACAGAGAGCGCTACGTGGCGGCGGCGTTACCAATATAAGAACCTAAACAGCCTACTTACATAAAGAAAACATAAACAGCCTACTTAGAACGTGCACAGTTATAAAGTATTGTCTGGGAAACTAACATCGGCCACACAAAGAAAATTACATCTACATCTACGTCTACATATATACTCCGCTAGCTACCAAGCGGAGGGCACAATTCGCTCCAAAGTCATATTTCCCCCTTTTGTACCACTCGCGGACCGCACGAGGGAAAAACGACTGTCTGAACGCCTCAGTACGAGTTCTAATTTCCCTTATATTTTAATGGTGATGATTGCGCGATTTGAAAGTTGGTGGTAATGATATATGCTCTACATCCTCGGTGCAGATCGGATTTCGGAATTTAGTGAGCAGCCCCTTCCGTTTATAGCGCCGTCTATCTGCAAGTATGTCCCACTTCAAACTTTCTATGAGATTTGTAACGCTCTCGCGATGGCTAAAGGTACGAGTCATGAATCTTGCCGCTCTTCTTTGGACCTTCTCAATCTCTTGAATCAGACCCAACTGGTAAGGGCTCCATATCTACATCTACATCAACATCCATACTCCGCAAGCCACCTGACGGTGTGTGGCGGAGGGTACCTTCAGTACCTCTATCGGTTCTCCCTTCTATTCCAGTCTCGTATTGTTCGTGGAAAGAAGGATTGTCGGTATGCCTCTGTGTGGGCTCTAATCTCTCTGATTTTATCCTCATGGTCTCTTCGCGAGATATACGTAGGAGGGAGCAATATACTGCTTGACTCTTCGGTGAAGGTAAGTTCTCGAAACTTTGACAAAAGCCCGTACCGAGCTACTGAGCGTCTCTCCTGCAGAGTCTTCCACTGGAGTTTATCTATCATCTCCGTAACGCTTTCGCGATTACTAAATGATCCTGTAACGAAGCGCCCATACAGACGAACAGTATTCTGACACGGGACGAACTAACGTAAGCTATTTCCTTTGCTGAAGGACTGCGTCGTTTCAGGATTATACCAATAAACCGCAATCTATAGTTCGCCTTACCTGTTACTTGCGTAATCTGATCAATCCATTTGAAATCATTTCGAATAGTCACACCTAGATACTTAACAGATGTTACCGCTTGGGGCATTTATTTTGTACTCTTACATTAATGGGGATTTTTTGCCTTGTTATACGCAGTAGGTTACACTTACTAATATTGAGAGATAACTGCCAGTCATTACACCACGCATTTATTTTCTGCAAATCTTCATTGATTTGTTCACAACTTTCGTGTGATACTACTTTCCTGTAAACAACATCATCATCGGCAAACAGTCTAATTCCGCTGTCAATGCCATCAACCAGATCGTTTATTTAAATCGTAAAAAGCAGCGGACCTATTGCACTGCCCTGTGGCACAATTGAACTTAAACTTGTTTCTGTTGAAGTCACCCTGTTCACGACGACATACTTCTCCCTGTCTGTTATAAAACTTTCTGTCCAACCGCATATCTCATCGGATAGACCGCAAGCGCGCACTTTTTGGAGCAAGAGACAGTGCGGAACTGAGTCGAACGCCTTTCGAAAGTCTAGAAATGTGGCATTAACCTTGGAGCCCGTATATCATGCACAAAGAGGCCCAGCTGTGTCTCGCATGATCGCTGTTTCCTAAAACCGTGCTGGTTTCTGCAGCTGAGCTTCTCAGACTCTAGAAAGGTCATTATGTCTGAACAGAAAATATTTACCATGATTCTACAACAAATCGAACTGGCCGGTAATTATGTGCATCCGATTTTCTACCCTTTTTATAGATTGCTATGACCTGGGCCTTCTTCCAGTCCCGTAGCATTTTCCGCTATTCCAATCATCTCTGACAGATGATGGATAACAATGGTGCTATATTTGTAGCAATGTCAACATAAAACCTTAAGTGGATACCGCCTGAGCCGGCCGGAGTGGCCGTGCGGTTCTAGGCGCTGCAGTCTGTAGCCTAGCGACCACTACGGTCGCAGGTTCGAATCCTGCCTCGGGAATTGATGTGTGTGATGTCCTTAGGTTAGTTAGGTTTAATTAGTTCTAAGTTCTAGGCGACTGATGACCTCAGAAGTTAAGTCGCATGGTGCTCAGAGCCATTTGAACCATTTGATACCGTCTGGGCCAGATGCCTTCCTGGCGTCTAAGGATCTTAACTGTTTTACAATCCCAGATACATTAAACACTATGTCAGCCATTTTTGCGTTTGTTCGATAATTGAAAGGGGGCATGGTGCTGCAGTCCTCTACCGTAAACGAATTTTTGAAAGCTACTCGTATGTTTAGAATTTCTGGCTTCTGTTTATCATCATCAGTTACATTACCCGCACTGTCAGCAAGACAAGGTATTTAATTATTTGTAGCGTTTATAGATTTTACGTACGACCAAAATTTTTTGGGGTTATTTTTAGAATCTGCAGATAAAATATTGCTTTCAAATTCGTTAAAAGAGTCTCTCATTGTTCTATTGACAGATGCTTTCATTTCGCGTAATTTCTGTTTGTCAGCGGGGCGGTGACTACGTTTAAGAGGACTGTGCAAAATTTTCTGATTTCTCAGCAACTTCCTAATATGTTTGTTGTACCAAGGTGGGTCCTTCCCCTCCCCTATATTTTTGCTAGGCACATACTTCTCTAACATATAGTGGACAATACCTTTAAATTCCGACCAAAGATGCTCAATATTTGTGGATGATAAAAGTGTATGCTTGTACTCACAAACATTACGAAAGAAATACTGATACTGCAAAGATACTATAAAAAAACGTGCAAGTACGACTAGGACTCGAGCAATGAGAGTTCCGTACAGACATACTTATGTATACATCGGGTTTTAACGCTTAATGTTACATACTTTTATAGGTTGTACAGGGGATTCAGCAGATCAAGTTTTACTTAGGAACCCATGTCAGGAAACGTCATTCAGTCACACTACTGAGTGTCAGAGCTATAGCCGCTGGTGTCTGAAAACGTATGTATATACAGGATGATTACGTGATGTTACAGTTTGAGGGATGATGGAGGATAAATTGTGAGGTCAGGGTACCTTTACCGGAAACGAACGAGTTGAAAGCTATAGCGAAAACCGTTCTGGTACCTCTGACAGTGGAATACGTGTACCGGTACTGTTGTTGCTTCGGTTTCAGGGTAGGCAACTTTCAAAGGTAGTAGCATGGGCCAAAGCAAGGAAAAATGTCTCCGTAAACATGGACTTGGAAACGCATACCTAAGGAGCCATGAGCACTTGCCCTTCTCCGCTAGTGTGAAACAACTCTCCTGTACTGAACAAGAGCTCATGACTCTTTAGGTATGCATTTCACATGTTTAAGGAGACATTGTTCTTGTTTTGACCTACGCTACCACCTCTAAAGGTTGTCTACACTACAACCTTAGCAACAGCAGTAGCGGTACACGTATTCCACTGTCAGAGGTATCACAACGGTTTCCGCTTACAACTTCCGACTCGTTCGTTTCCGGTAAAGATATCTTTACCTGCCGGTCGCATTGGCCGAGTTTTTCTAGTCGCTTCAGTGTGGAGCAGCGCGACCGCTATGGTCGCAGGTTCGCATCTTGCCTCGGGAATGGATGTGTGTGATGTCCTTAGGTTAGTTAGGTTTAAGTAGTTCTAAGTTCCAGGGGACTGATGACCTCAGATGTTAAGTCCCATAGTGCTCAGAGCCATTTGAACCATATCTTTACCTCAAACTGATACATTTATCCATTTCCATCCGTCATGAAAGTTTGTAATATCACGGAGTCACCATGCATATACCTACATCTACAGGCGCCAGTGGTTATAGTTCTGACGGTCTGTAGCGCCGCTGAATTACTTTTCCGGATAAGGGTTCGTGCGTAAAACTTTATCTATTACGTCGCCTCTACAGCCTCTAGAAGCGTGTAAGACGAACTGTGAAACACCATGCAGAAAATAACATAATTTAGTGTACGTGAATAGCCTGGTGGAAGTCTTTCTATTGGTCGCCACTTCGGTGTCTTGCGTGGGACTAACCTGCCTCTGATATCCAACCAAGGAAATGGCGTCTACAATCTTTTGTGGAATCCGAAGCATGTGTAGTTTCTGGCGCCGCCACATATAGTTCAGAGATACAGGGTGTTTCAAAAATGACCGGTATATTTGAAACGGCAATAAAAACTAAACGAGCAGCGATAGAAATACACCGTTTCTTGCAATATGCTTGGGACAACAGTACATTTTCAGGCGGACAAACTTTCGAAATTACGGTAGTTACAATTTTCAACAACAGATGGCGCTGCAAGTGATGTGAAAGATATAGAAGACAACGCAGTCTGTGGGTGCGCCATTCTGTACATCGTCTTTCTGCTGTAAGCGTATGCTGTTCACAACGTGCAAGTGTGCTGTGGACAACATGGTTTATTCCTTAGAACAGAGGATTTTTCTGGTGTTGGAATTCCACCGCCTAGAACACAGTGTTGTTGCAACAAGACGAAGTTTTCAACGGAGGTTTAATGTAACCAAAGGACCGAAAAGCGATACAATAAAGGATCTGTTTGAAAAATTTCAACGGACTGGGAACGTGACGCATGAACGTGCTGGAAAGGTAGGGCGACCACGTACGGCAACCACAGAGGGCAACGCGCAGCTAGTGCAGCAGGTGATCCAACAGCGGCCTCGGGTTTCCGTTCGCCGTGTTGCTGCTGGGGTCCAAATGACGCCAACGTCCACGTATCGTCTCATGCGCCAGAGTTTACACCTCTATCCATACAAAATTCAAACGCGGCAACCCCTCAGCGCCGCTACCATTGCTGATTGCTGCACGAGAGACATTCGCTAACGATATAGTGCACAGGATTGATGACGGCGATATGCATGTGGGCAGCATTTGGTTTACTGACGAAGCTAATTTTTAACTGGACGGCTTCGTCAATAAACAGAACTGGCGCATATGGGGAACCGAAAAGCCCCATGTTGCAGTCCCGTCGTCCCTGCATCCTCAAAAAGTACTGGTCTGGGCCGCCATTTCTTCCAAAGGAATCATTGGCCCATTTTTCAGATCCGAAACGATTACTGCATCACGCTATCTGGACATTCTTCGTGAATTTGTGGCGGTACAAACTGCCTTAGACGACACTGCGAACACCTCGTGGTTTATGCAAGATGGTGCCCGGCCACATCGCACGGCCAACGTCTTTAATTTCCTGAATGAATATTTCGATGATCGTGTGATTGGTTTGGGCTATCCGAAACATACAGGAGGCGGCGTGGATTGACCTCCCTATTTGCCAGACATGAGCCCCTGTGACTTTTTTCTGTGGGGACACTTGAAAGACCAGGTGTACCGCCAGAATCCAGAAACAATTGAACAGCTGAAGCAGTACATCTCATCTGCATGTGAAGCCATTCCGCCAGACACGTTGTCAAAGGTTTCGGGTTATTTCATTCAGAGACTACGCCATATTATTGCTACGCATGGTGGATATGTGGAAAATATCGTACTATAGAGTTTCCCAGACCGCAGCGCCATCTGTTGTTGACAATTGTAACTACTGTAATTTCGAAAGTTTGTCCGCCTGAAAATGTACTGTTGTCCCAAGCATATTGCAACAAACGGTGTATTTCTATCGTTGCTCGTTTAGTTTGTATTTCCGTTTCAAATATACCGGTCATTTTTGAAACACCCTGTAGTTCTGACGGTCTGTAGCGTCGCTGAATTACTTTTCCGGATAAGGGTTCGTGCGTAAAACTTTATCTATCACGTCGCCTCTACAGCCTCTAGAAGCGTGTAAGACGAAGTGTGAAACACACTGCAGAAAATAACATAATTTAGTGTACGTGAATAGCCTGGTGGAAGTCTTTCTATTGGTCGCCACTTCGGTGTCTTGAGTGGGACTAACCAAGGAAATGGCATCTAGAATCTTTTGTGGAATCCGAAGTATGTGTAGTTTCTGGCGCCGCCACATATAGTTCAGAGATATAAGCAATGTTGAAATGAGCACTGAAAGTTTCGTGGTCCGCCCGACATTGAAGCGCGCGACCACTCGGTTTCCAGCCACAGTCTTTACCAGTTAACCACCACGGCCAACATAAACATACAGCAAAGCGCCAAAGAAACTGGCATAGGCATGCGTATTGAAATATAGAGATATGTAAACAGGCAGAATACAGCGCTGCGGTCGGCAACGACTATGTAGGACAAAAAGTGTCTGGCGCAGTTGTTAGATAGGCTACTGCTGCTACAATGGCAGGTTATGAAGTTTTAAGTGACTTTGAAAGTGGTGTTATTGTCGGTCCACGAGGAATGGGACACAGCATCTCCGAGGTAGCGATGAAGCGGGGATTATCCCGTACGACCATTTCACGAGTGTACAGTGAATGTCAGGAATCCAATAAAATATTTAATCTCCGACATCGCAGTGGCTGGAAAAAGATCCTGCAAGAACGGGACCAACGACGACTGAACAGAACATCGTCGATATGAGCTTTCGTGTAGCGTTTGGTGACTGCACGACACAAAGCTTTACGCCTCGCCTGGGCCCGTCAAGACCGATGTTGGACTGTTGATGACTGGAAACATGTATCAAATTGTATCGAGCGGATGGACGTGTACGGGTATGGAGACAACCTCATGAATCCGTGGACCCTGTATGTCGGCAGGGGACTGTTCAAGCTGGTGGAGGCTCTGTAATGGTGTGGGGCCTGTGCGGTTGGAGTGATATGGGACCCCTGATACGTCTAGATACGACTCTGACCGGTGATATGTTCATAAGCATTCTGTCTGATCACTGTATACATTTACGTCCATTGTGCATTCCAGTGCAATACCCCACACGTCCAGAACTGCTACAGAGTGGCTCCCGGAATACTCTTGTGAGTTTAAACACTTCCGCTGGCCATCAAACTCCCCAGACATGACCGTTGTTGAGCATATCTGGAAGGCCTTGCAACATGCTGTTCAGAAGACATGTCCGCCCCTCGTACTCTTACGGATTTATGGACAGCCCTGCAGGATTCATAGTGTCAATTCTCTCCAGCTCCACTTCAGATATTGGTCGATCCCAGACCACGTCGTGTTGCGGCACTTCTGCGTCCTCGCGGGGGTCCTACACGATATTTCGCACGTGTACCAGTGTCTTTGGCATTTCGGTGTAGATAGTTCACGTATAGATTTAGATGAGTGAGTCTGCGAGTATCAAAATAAATGGCATATGTGGCCGCATCTTTTGATTGCAGTGGCTTAGAATGGTCCAAATCACAATGAAGAAAAGGCTATACGCTTTGTTGAACAGCTTCTCCTTGCCGACGTGTTAGGATGGCCACTTTTCCTTAGCCATAGATTTTTCGACATTTATTTTTCTCCAGAATGAGATTTTCACTCTGCAGCGGAGTGTGCGTTGATATGAAACTTCCTGGCAGATTAAAACTGTTCGCCTTTCGCGTAGAGCACTTGCCCGCGAAAGGCAAAGGTCCCGAGTTCGAGTCTCGGTCGGGCACACAGTTTTAATCTTCCAGGAAGTTTCATTTATTTTTCTACTCTGGTGGTCTGCACCCACCGTTGAAAATCTCTATTCTTTTTGTTTCCAGCGAGATCTCTAAAGCTGGGAGAGGGTTCGAGATTGAAATATAAGAGAGTGCGTCTTCTGATCTAGCTTTTACGGCCTGGGGTGACGCAATGAAAACATTAGATGCAACCAGGGTATTGGAATAGTTTAGTTCCGTAATAGGGCAGAAATGTCACTGTCGAAATTATTGAAGCACCACTAGAAAATGTGATTTAGGATTAAGTTACGCCTGGAGACAAAACAGTGATAACACATACGTAGTTTTGTGTGAGTATGTTCTGCTATTTTGGGATTCGCAACTAGACCTGCTGCTCGTCGACAGAAGTAACCTTAACCGGTTACGTCATCCTAGCACACACCATGGGCATATCCGCATTTCAGTGTGAACGAACAACCCCATGTATTTCATCTGGCGACTATTTACCCTTGAGAGCAAGGACACCGGTGTTGACGTGGATGGGAGGATGCAACGTGTTAACAAACACTTTACCTAGTGGTTGATTAATCTTGGTGTACATTGTTACTGCCTCGAAAGTAACAATTGCGTGCTGTACCAACACTGCAGACCGTACTTCCCACTACAGCCACGTATTATCATATGCGTATATTATTTCTCAAGGTAACACCCCTTTTTCTGAACTCTTGCTGATCATACAGAGGTGAACGACGTATAGTTAAATTGGGTTTTTAAGCGACTTCTGACACTGCACACTGATTTTCCATTAAACCTTCGTTTTTCCGGAAAATTTTAGCATGAGAGGTAACCTTAACTGTCTTAGGCAAAAGGGCATCAAGTTAACCGAATTTTCCGTCGGTTCTTGGTGGAAAAAGGTTATAATAGGTAAACTAGCGTTTTTCATTTATCAAAAGGACATCATGGCCTATATTTTACGAAGCTAATTTACTAATCACAAATAAAACTCCCTTTCCAAATTATCTCATTGCAAGTACCACATTATTTGCCTTAACGTACTTATTAAGTGAATAATTTGTATACAGCCTTGTCGTACATAATAACCATGGCCATTGGGGTAGTCCCTTATCGGTCCGTCGTATAAGCTAACTTTTATAAACGAATATACTGTGCAAAACGACAAACATATTTATCATTGCTGCCTTGAGCTGTGATTTAAGTATTTCTACGACGGTCTAACGCGCTTACTGTAACTAAAATGTGTGTCGAATTAAAGGTGTAAGTTATGTTACCCTACTGACGGTCCCTGATCTCTGCCTGTCGTAACAGCCAGGCGAATATTCCAAATGCAAAATACATTTCTCGACACTTGGAAATGTGTATACCAGGATGTATCACAAATTCTGGATTATTATTTCATGACGTTCGGTTCATGTTTAAAGATGTTCTCTCTTCATTCTCACAACTACCCTTATCCCAAGGACTACACTTATTGCCAATACTGTCATTATTTAAAACTGTAAAAGGGCGAAAGTTTCACACTGGTGCCCTGGTTCGCCTGTAATGTAGCTGGGATGAAGCATAAGAACCGATTGTGGTTCACCAGACGAGTGCCGAAAACAACAGCCTGGAATTACAATCAAACGAAACTACCTGAGCTATGGAACTCAACAGACATACAACTGTCTTCTTCACAGGTCTGATTAATCATTCATTCAAAACCTTTGCTCTCACCGTCAGTTCCTGGCGCTGTGTGAACCGAAGGCAACAACTTTCAGTAACGTAATAACTTACAAACTTTTTCCGACAAACGTAAATTACTATTAAACGTTACAAATGAAATGAAAAATATTACTTTCAGATTATAGATCAAATATTCTTACAAAGAAGAGAAGAATTCTGATGAAAACGCTTTAAGTGTTGATTACACAAAAAACAGAGGAGTGCAACTTGGAAAAAAAACGCAGCTTAGTCACTGCATTAGCCAATGAGAGTCACTGCTTATAATTCAAAGGGTGGCCAAGTTACGGCGCACTCAGAGAGATTGAAACTGTTTTTTTTGCAACGAGGGCAGATCAAAACAGACCCGTCGTTTCAGATCGTTCGACTTCTCAAATGCTGCCAATGTTTGGTCTGTATTGAAAGGCCTCTACCGTGGTGCACGGACAGAAGAAAAAAAAAAGGCCGCCCATCCTCGTGGAAATGATAAAAATTTGTCTAAGATTCGTAATTACGCTGAGAAGCGAGACCGGCTTTCCAACTTCTCACAAGGATTTTCTT
The DNA here is from genome assembly GCF_023864275.1 of Schistocerca cancellata. Taxonomy (NCBI): domain Eukaryota; kingdom Metazoa; phylum Arthropoda; class Insecta; order Orthoptera; family Acrididae; genus Schistocerca; species Schistocerca cancellata. The sequence goes on along the minus strand of NW_026046729.1, from coordinate 22,342,293 downwards.
GACGCTTCTTGTAACATGGATTTTCATATCGAAAATTTATATTCCAAACCTTTTACATACTTATTTTAAATGTCCTTATGAAGCTCCTTGCGTGGTTTTCCATGGATAGTTTGTTCTACGTATGGATTTCTTGTCCAGTGTGTTCCTTAATTGGTACTACTGTATAAAATAATTTGTAGAAACCAGTTTAACAGCCGTATATTTGAAAAAAATGCGAAAAAAATGTTCTTACCTGCAGATCAGTATACATTACAAATGTTATCTGAGAGAGTGAAAGAATGCTTCGTATATATTTCACTTTCTGGCATTACATTTAGGCGCTGTGTCTATCGAAATAGTCTTGGAGAAACATCAGCTGAGTTTGAAATGAACGCGAAAGTATGGTGACTTGGTTACTAACGTCGGCACAATCTTCTAACACACTATTTCGGTGTATTTTACGATTATTCCTCCTCAGTTTCTAATATGGTGCATAATATTTGCTGACTCAACCGTGTAACTAATGTAACTAAGACCTATTGCTGATAAATTGGGAATGAAGATGATGTTTGCGTGGTGCCGTGAAGCAAGGTATTGAATGGACATTTGTGTGATTAAAGAAGATCCATGTGAGAAATTAGTCGAATTAATGGAGAATGTAAGTGACACAAACGTGTGGTTTCTGAAGAGGGGTACTAGCATTTTCAGTAGTTGCATGCGCAACAATCTGGATTATTGACTGATCTGCTCTTGTAACATCAACTGAAACAGCTTGCTCTTCTGGTACTGCGAACGGTTGAAAGCAAGGGGAAACTACAGCCATAATTAGCAGCTGTACTGCACGGTTAAATGATGGCAATCTCTCGGGTAAAATATTCCGAAAGTAAAGCAGTCCCCCATTTGGATCGCCGGGTGGGGACTACTCAGTAAAGAAGGGACAGTAAAGAAGGGACAGCTGAAAGGTGGAGCTGGTTTATACAAGGGAGATAAACGTAAAGGCAGTGTTACGGAAAGGGAAATGAACGTAGTTGAAGATGGGAACTTGATACTGCGAGAAGAAGTCGACAGAGCTCTGAAAGATCAAAGTCGAAACAAGGAGCCCGGGAGTAGACGACATTCTGTTAGAATAGCTGATAGCTTAGGAAGAGCCCACCGTAACAAAACTCTTCTATCTGGTGAGGAAGATATATGAGAAAGGCGGAATACCCTCTGACTTCGAAAAGGATGTTACAATGTCAATTCCAAAGAAGGAAGTTTCTGACAGTTACGATAATTACCGAACCATGAGCTTAGTCAGTAATGGATGTAAAACGCCAACATTAAATCTTCACAGCAGAATGTGAAAGCTGGTAGAAGTCGACCTCGGGGAAGATCAGTTGGGATTCCGGGGAAATGGAGGGATACGCGAGACTGACCATACGACTTATCTTAGGAGATAGGTTAAAGAGAGATAAAACTACGCATTTGTAGTCTTAGAGAAAGCATTTGACGATGTTGTCTGAAGTACTCTCTTTGAAATTCTGAAGGTAGCAGGGGTAAAGTACAAGGAGTGAAAGGTTATTTACAACTTACACAAAAATCAAATAGCACATGTAAGAGTTGAGGGCATGGAAGGGAAGCAGCGGTTGGGAAGGGGGTGACATAGGGTTGCAGCATGTCTCCGACGTTATTCAATCTATACATTGAATAAGCAGTAAAAGAAACCAAAGAAAAGTTTGGAGAAAAAGTTCACGAAGAAGAAATAAAAATTTTAAGGTTTGCGGATGACACTGTAATTCTGTCAGAGACGGTAAAGGACACGCAATAGCAGTTCAAAGGATTGGACAGTATCTTGAAAGATGGATGTAAGATGAACATCAACACACAAAACAAGGGGAATGGAATGCAGTCAAATTAAATCAGGTGCTGAAGAGGGAATTTGATTAGGAAAAGTAGAGAGGATATAAAATGTAGACTGGCAGTGGCAAGAAAAGCGTTTCTGAAGAAGAGAAATATGTTAACATCGAACGTAGACTTTAGTGTTAGCAGGTTGTTTCTTAAGGTATTTCTCTAGAGAGTAGTCATTTATGGAAGTGGAACATGGACGACAACAAATTTAGACAAGTAGAGAATAAGCGGTTTTGAAATGTGGTGCCACAGAAGAATTCTGAACATTAGATGGGTAAATAATGTAACTAATAACAACGTAGTAAACAGTATAGGGGAGACAAAAAATTTGTGACACTACTTGACTAAAAGAAGGGATCAGTTGACAGGACACAGTCTGAGACTTTAAGACATCACCAGTTTGGTATTGGAGGGCAGTGTATGGGGTAAAAATCGTAGAGGGAGACAAAGAGATGTATCATCTCTTGTATGCAGATTCAGAAGGATGTAGGTTGCAGTAGTTATTCGGAGATGAAGAAGCTTGCACAGGATTGAGTAGTATGGAGAGCCGCATGAAGCTAGTCTTTGGACTGAAGACCACAACTGCAGTAACAACTGACACTGTACCTTATTAGTGCTCAATGGTTCCGTAAGTCATAAATCTGAACAGAACATAAAATGTATTCGAATTTTCGTAAAATACTGTATTCAAGCGTTCCAAGGCCTTCAACTAGAAGTCCGGTTATGCTAGTCTCGGGGCTAAGTAAGACCTCTCTTTCAATCGGAGAATGTTCTCCTAACGCCCACAATCAAAGAAATGATTGAACAGCATTCGATTTACCACCTTAAACATGTTTCAGAAAAGCAGTAAGTTGTTCTGTATCACATGTATAATCAGTTAATCCTGATTTTTATTTTACTTTATTTATTTTTAATGGCAGAGGTGTTAGCAATTTTACAGCTTCTGAATAATATTTTCATTTTTTAGCGATTTGTTTACGAATGTTTTAAGTTAAATGGTCCAATTACATTAAAGGTCCAGGAAAACTACTTCCACAACTCCATATTTCAAGAAAGTATTGCAATGGTCTAGGGGCTGTTTCGATATTTGCGTTATCGGCGAAACAGGAATGACCAAAAAAGTTTTTACCATAAGTTAGCAGATTATGTACTGTTGTCGATACCTAAAACCAAAGATAAGATTAAAAAAACTTATGTAATGTAATCAAGGAACTTTATATCAATTTAGAGACGTCAGTTCGAAATCCCTGTCGAGCTGCAAGCAAGAACGCACGAAGTCGTCGAATTAAAGTTTCACTTATCCCTTTCACAGTTGCAGAAACACATTTGTTTTCATATAAAGCCATGAATAACTTGTATTACTTCAATGTTCTTGAAATAGTGGATAATTTTTCCCTACTTTTCGTTATTAAATAGTGTCAACAGATGCTATAATGCTGATTCGATGATTTATTACATTAAGGACGAGAAGCCTTTCCTGCAAATCACTGTCGAAGCTAAATTGCAGTGAGTTGGTTTATTTAACATTAACGCTCGATCCGGAAGGTATAAGACAATTTTATTGGGCTAAGATAACTTCATCTTGATTTAAAGCAGTTTGGACGTTGTTAACCACACATTCGATTAGAACTGAGCTCCTCTGTAAAAGATATAAGTAGAATGTGACAACTTTTGTACAAACCGCATGCTCCAGGATGTGAAGAGTTGTTGTTGTCGTGGTCTTCAGTCGTGAGACTGGTATGATGCAGATCTCCATGCTATTCTGTCCTGTGCAAGCTTCTTCATCTCCCAGTACCTACGGCAACCTACATACTTCTGAATCTGCTTAGTGTAATCATCTGGTGGTCTCCCTCTACGATTTTTACCCTCCACGCTGCCCTCCAATACTAAATTGGTGATCCCTTGATGCCTCAGAACATGTACAGGTCTATAAATAGTGGAGAGAACAATGTCTCGCTCTCAAGCTGTCATTTTGTCATTTCGTCTCAGCTCATCTCGTCTCACGGTGTCTGTATTGCGTTAGATCGTGTGTGCGCCTATAATTGTGTATATATATTAATTTCAGAAGAAACTTTCATCTTATCTCAAAGTAATATTGTCTGTGAAAGGGAAAACTTTTGTTATTCAAAAGAAACGATAATTGATTGTTAAGTGAATTCAGGGAAGTGAGATAGGGAGTTAGAGTGGACAGGAATTAATTCAAACTTGAAACTGCGAGGACTTCAATTATTTTCGATCTTTACATCGCAGCACAGCGCAGCAATCGTCATTTTTTCATCAAATGGAACGAAAGTTAATATAAGCATAGGATGAAACTTCCTGGCAGATTAAAACTGTGTGCCGGACCAAGACTCGAACTCGGGACCTTTGCCTTTCGCGGGCAAGTGCTCTACCAAGCATAGGATGTTTGACTGCCAGCATTAATAAACACTGATTTTACAATAACTCGCAAAAATCACTTTTGACGTGAATTTAACTTACTTGCAAGAGTGTAAAATTTATTTGGATAGAACTTGCTTGAAGATTATCGTCTTTATTCATTGATTAATCCATCAAAGTTAAAGAGAGGAAGATACTAAGAAATATTCAGTTCCATTAGGAATCCTGTTTTACGACGAATTTTAAAAATAGTAAATTTTGACGTCTTCTAGCAAAGAAAATTAGCAGTTACCACTCCTTGAGAACAGGAAAAAACCGATATTAACAACGACTAACTGCTACCAAGTAGTTAACAAATATCAAGATTACGAGAGCTCCCACAACACCCGCCACTCCACTGTGTTACACCCCCAGAACACATTTTATTGCTTAATGCGTTCTGTTGTACAGGGTGGTTATAATTAAACTTTCGCTATTTGTAGACGGAAAAACATTTATCGTGTGGGAACCCCACTTTGTAGGAACAATGTTCACACTATGCGCTGCAGGCTTTCTGTTGTTAGTAGCGTTAGTATGGTGATTTGCCGTCAGGTGCCGGTACTGGTGCGGCGACGAGGGGTTGAAACACAAGTGTCAGGGTGCGTTACAGTTGCTGACAGTGAACGTGAAATCAGCGCAAGGCTAGCACGGCTTTACTCGTAAAACTTTTTGAGCAAAACAACAGCAATACTGAAACTTCCTGGCAGATTAAAACTGTGTGCCCGACCGAGACTCGAACTCGGGACCTTTGCCTTTCGCGGGCAAGTGCTCTACCATTTTTTTTTTTTTTTTTTTTTTTTGTAGTCTCATTTTGTTCGTTTTCGTTCGTTGTATCTGCTCGGTGCGGACGTCGCAAGACACCCGTTTCGGTTCTCAGTTGATCCATTATCTCAGTTTTTTTTTATTACAGAGGGCGACTAACCCTCTGACCGAACACGCTGAGATGCCGTGCCGGCACCATCTGAGCTACCGCAGCACGACTCACGCCCGGTACTCACAGCTTTACTTCTGCCAGTATCTCGTCTCCTACCTTCCAGACTTTACAGAAGCTCTCCTGCGAACCTTGCAGAACTAGCACTCCTGAAAGAAAGGATATAGCGGAGACATGGCTTAGCCACAGCCTGAGGGATGTTTCCAGAATGAGATTTTCACTCTACAGCGGAGTGTGCGCTGATATGAAACTTCCTGGCAGATTAAAACTGTGTGCCCGACCGAGACTCGAACTCGGGACCTTTGCCTTTCGCGGGCAAGTGCTCTACCATCTGAGCTACCGAAGCACGACTCACGCCCGGTACTCACAGCTTTACTTCTGCTAATATCTCGTCTCCTACCTTCCAAACTTTACAGAAGCTCTCCTGCGAACCTTGCAGAACTAGCACTCCTGAAAGAAAGGATATAGCGGAGACATGGCTTAGCCACAGTCTGGGGGATGTTTCCAGAATGAGATTTTCACTCTGCAGCGGAGTGTGCGCTGATATGAAACTTCCTGGCAGATTAAAACAGTGTGCCCGACCGAGACTCGAACTCGGGACCTTTGCCTTTCGCGGGCAAGTGCTCTACCATCTGAGCTACCGAAGCACGACTCACGCCCGGTACTCACAGCTTTACTTCTGCCAGTATTTCGTCTCCTACCTTCCAAACTTTACAGAAGCTCTCCTGCGAACCTTGCAGAACTAGCACTCCTGAAAGAAAGGATATACTGGCAGAAGTAAAGCTGTGAGTACCGGGCGTGAGTCGTACTTTGGTAGCTCAGATGGTAGAACACTTGCCCGAGAAAGGCAAAGGTCCCGAGTTCGAGTCTCGGTCGGGCACACAGTTTTAATCTGCCAGGATGTTTCATATCAGCGCACACTCCGCTGCAGAGTGAAAATCTCATTCTACAGCAATACTGCTGCTAATTCTTCCGAGTATCGGCGCATTAAAGGAGTACGAAGAGGTTGTCTTTACGCACCGGGGTTGAAGAGCATGATTCGGGAGTTCGAATTAAATGACTATTTGGGATCGCTCCTGATAGAGGCCGTCGACCAATTGCACCTCAAATTGTTGAGGAAGTTACTGCTGCCATGGCTGAGAATGCTGGACGAGTATCTTCAAGCAGCGCACGAGCTATATCACGACAACTGAACATCCGTGGCCCACCGTTGTTTCGGACAGCAGTAGAGAAGTCTCTAGATCCGTTACGGGGAAACGCGGATGCAGATAGTTGTCACACTGATCAACGTCTGTAATATGGCATGTAAACATGGTACAGAGTTAAGGGACGTTACCCTCTCATGTGGATATTAACACGTGACCTTAGGGAGACTCAACCAGCAAACGTTTTCTTATGACGACCCTGTTAGGTAGCGTCATTTAATGTTGGTACTTCACCGACTCTATTTAAAAATAAACATCAATTTTATATCATTCAAACAATTTTTTTAGTAATTGCGATTTTTCCGTCTCCTGCAACGTGGGAACTATTAGTCTTAGAGCAAAAGGGAACATGGCCTTTTTTGTAGGAAATTATATGTAGTTTAAAATTTTACCAGGAAACAGTGTCACTAGATGTCGCGGTTTTCGAGATTTTCAAAAAAATCCAAAATGTGAAATTTACACCCTCCTCCCCCCCCCCCTTCCCCTTCAGAGGTTCACGTTCACACCGCATGGGCCCGGATTTTTAGTAAGTTGTTCATAACACTTCTCTCTATCGCTGTACAAATATTGCCGACTAACGACTGCATTTTTTCGCTGGATAGGCTATTTAGAACAGGATTGATGGTGTGTGTGTTCGCAGGACGCAATCTTCAGTTTAATGCATTAGCGTAGTGCCCTGTCCCCGTCTCTTGTGATAACGCCTACATGTTGATCGTGTTTTTTTGTCCTAAAATATCAGCAATGAAGCACCAACAACCGAATTTCTTAGATCGTAAAAGCAAATATTTGTGGGTTTCTTTATTACACTAGCAGAGGTACCCAACAACATGTCAGGCTGCGTAGCTTTTCGATTCTCTTTCTCCCTGGCATACATAATATTAAATTGATGTGCTTTGCATTCTACACCACTCCTGGATGTCTGTAATCCTTATCATGGGAACACCCTGCAAAAGGCCTTAACCAACGTCGCCCTACACGTTTTATCTGTAAACTGAATGGCAAAAAGTCAGGAGAAGGGTTGCCCTATTTGGAGACGTGTCGTCTATGATGAACGAGTGTTACTGCTAGATCCGGCGTGAGGTACGAGCGTAAACACTGCAAGTGTGCAATCTGTTACAGACAGTGTGTTAGCGAATATGGCGCATCGTCATGATTTACCGAACTGTGAACGGAGGATGGTAATCAGTGCAAGATACGTGGGTGAGCAGCTAATCGGAATTTACACAAGAATACTGGTGTCTCAAATGAACGGCGCCTACGGTATCTGAAATAGGATGTTTACACGTGCGTAAGCCGCCGTACACGTCGACTGTAAGTGTGTGAAGGACGAACGTCACGTCTACCCCGCAGAACCATAGGGGTCAATGGTGGGTGTCCTCTCTCAAACTGTCTCCGGTTAGAACGTGGGATGTCATGAATCTATTTCTACCAGGACTGAACAGAGATAAATGCGGCATATAGTCTTCAACAGATGTTAATTTAGTGCGTTCCCATGACTACTGCCCGCTCAATGCAATTGCGAATCTTTAATAAGTGTGGGGCCCCGGTCTTGCGAGTACGTTTTGCAGATTGTCTAAATTACACACCACACTGGGAATTTTGTAGAATCTTCCAAAATATGAACAGTTAAATGTTCTCCTAGTTTATGTTTCATATTTGAAGTAATTTTGGTAATACACTAAAGGAAAAAAAACCGCAGCAAAAACTACTAGGGTCACAAGCGCCCATGTCAGAACCGTAGAAGACGAAGACAAGATATTAGTTAAAGACGACAACACGTTAAGCCCAATCGACGGAAGGAAAGACATCTGAAAACAGGGACTTGGAGAAAGGTCCGTAAAATACGCCATAGAGAAACGGAGGTCCTGAGCTAAGGATTAAATGTCCTTCTCCATGTTGCTACGACGGATAAAAAGCAAAACGCGGTCGACAGCCGGCGCGTCGTTTGCTAAAATGGCCGATAACTCAGACGGCAAAGGTAAACGAGTACATAAGTGGTTATAAAAGGGCACTCCGTCATGAAAGGGCGAACCGTCAAAGGTTGAGGGCAATGGGCGCAAAGTGGTGGAGGAGCAGCACTTAATAAATGGCGGTGGCTAAAAAGACAGTGCCCAACACGCAACCTAGCTAAAATGATCTACACGCGGCGAGAGAATACAGAGGAGATGGTACAAGGCACTGGGAGAGGTTTAATTCCTCGGAGGGCTAGTGGTGAAGCCAAAGTGACACCACGTGCTGACAGACGGGAACACAGAGATTATCGAAAGGAATGTAAGAACTAGAGGCCTGAGGTACGAGGACTGCAGCTTCAGCGGCCTCGTTTCCCGTCAGACCGACGAGACCAGGGATCCACATAAACATCACAGTGGCTCCATCGAGAGTGACGAAGTGACAGCTTTCCTGAAGCTGCTGCGCTAAGGGATGGACGATATACAGCACATAGAGGCTCTGAAGAGCACTCAGAGAGTCGGAGAAGTTGGCACAACTGAAAAGCCTGTGTCGCCAGATGTACTACGCGGCCTGATACAGGGTGAAGAATTCCGATGTAAATACCTAGCAGTGCTCCGGAAGCCGATACCGAGAAACGTCGGTGCCAATGAAGAAAGCACACACGACACCACGGTTAGTCCGAGAGCCAACAAAGTAGACAAAGGTACTATCGCGAAGTGCCGCGCGAAAGTCGAGAAACTTACGGCGGTAGAGCGAGGCTGGAGTGATGTCCTTAGAAAGCGAATGAAGGCCAAGGTGAACACAGGCCGCCACACAAAGCCGAGGTGGTGATCAAAGGAGTCGTCGAAGAAGAAGGCATAGGATGGGTAGCCAGGCATGCCAGAGAAACGGCATGCATATCCTTATTTGGGCGGCTTCTGCATACAGACTCTCAACTGGGCTAGTATAAAAGGCGCCAGTGGCTAAACGGATGCCACGATGGCGGATAGTATTGGGACACCGTAAGAGGGACGGATGTGCAGATGCATAAACGGAACATTCATAGTCTAGGAGACCAGTGTAAACTGGTCCCGATGTAATCTCCATCCCATGTACCGCTGTGGACGCGTAGGACAATGAGGGACCACGTACAGTAGGCGGCCAGGTGAGACACGGTAAACAGATAAAGAAAGTTTCCTACCGTGCAGGAGCCCAGGAATTCAGTAGCTTTAACGAGCGGAAGAGCAACAGGCCCCAAGCTGTAGAGACGGTGGAAGAAACCAAATGCGTCGCCACAAATACATGAAACGCTTTTGTCAGCGGGAAAGCGAAAGCCATTGCCGATGCTCCGTGAGTAAAGACGATCAAGACAACGCTGGAAACGCCGCTCGAGGAGGCAGGTCCGTGGAGAACTGCTGTAGACGGCAAAATCATCAACGAAAACGGAGCCAGAGATGCCCGGCGGAAGGCAGGCAGCAATAGAATTAATGGCGATAGCAAAGAGGACGACGTTCAGGATGGAGTACTGAGGCACACTGTTTTCCTGGATAATGTTGTCTGACAAGGCAGAACCCACACCTATCTTGGAAATTCGGTCTTTTAAAAATTCCTGAAGGAAACTGGTCATACATTCACAGAATCCCCATTAGTAGAGAGTAAGGAGGACTCAAGTCCTCCAGCAGATGCCGTAGGCTTCCTCCAAATCGAAAAACACGGCCGCAGTCTGGTATTTTGTGCAGAAAACCATTCATGACATGAGTTGACAAAGTGACTAGGTGGTCAACTGCAGAAAGGCACGCTCGAAATCGACACTGTGCAGTGGTTAGTAAATTGCGAGGCTCGAGCCACCATACCACCTGGGCGTCAATCATACTTTCATCATCTTGTAAACACAGCTGGCGAGAGACATGGAGTGGTAGCTAGAAGGACGGCGTTTGTCCTTACCAGGCTTACGTATGGTTCTGACAGTGGCTTCAGGGCAGCGTCTGGGAAACGTGCCCTCTGCCAAATGCTGTTGTACGTATGAAGGGAAAAGTGCTTGCCGGCAAGAGAAATGTTCTGCAATATCTGAATGCGAACATCGTCTGGCCCTGGGGCAGAGAATCGGGATGAAATGAGAGCACGATATAGGTCACTCATAATAAACACCGTATACCCATTGTAGCACTCACGATTCTGAGAAGGATATGCCTTGTTTTCTCCACTAGTTTCCGATGGATGATGGCAGGGTGATAGGGGGTGGAGCTCGAAATCTCCGAAAAATAGTGGCCCAAGGTGTTGGAGATAGCAATAGGGGCCAATATGACATCATCTGCTATGGTCAGGCCGCAAATTGCGGAATGGACATTTATCCCAGGGAGCCAACAGAGGTTGGCCAACACGGCAGAAGATGGTGGAACTGTTGACAGAACTAGTAAATGAAATCAAGCTAGATTTCTGCTATCCCGAAGAACTCGACGACACTGTGTACACAACTGTTTACAGCAGTTTGCCATCGTAGGATGACGGTTAAAAACACGGAGAGCATCTGTGCTCGCGAATTGCTTCGTGGCACACCTCAGTCCACTAAGGGACATGGACACGGCACGGTAAAGAGGAAGTGCGATGAAGGGAACGTTCTGCGGCGCTAAGGACAACGTTTGTAAGATATTCTACCTGGTCATCACAACTTGGGAAAAGTCGTTCGTCGAAGGTAGCCAGGGAGGAGTAAAGCCTTAGAAAGCTACCATCTGGGTTTGCACATAGTTGGGGTAGGAATCAGCAAATGGATAGCACGCAGGAAATGGTCGCTCAAGTACGTATCAGAGAGAATGGACCACTCGAGACTAGGTATGCGTAGAGTCGAAAAGTAGCATCAGTGCTCCCGTGTTTAGGCAGATGAGGTTAAGTTGATAAAGAAGGTCACCCAAGAGAGCACCTCTCTGACAGGCTCTGGGAGAGCCCCAGAGGAGGCGGTGTGCAGTAAATCACCGAGCAGCAGGAAGGCCTGAGGGAGCTGCCCAATAAGGTGGAGGAAGTCCGCCCTGGTGACACCAAATGACAGAGGGATGTAAACAGTACAAAGGGAGAAGGTGAAGGGAGGAAGGAAAATGCAGATGGGTAGATAGATGTTTTGACTATGAACTTCATACTGCATGAGAGGATGACTCTCCCATGAGATGGAATTTCATCCCGGGAGGGGGGGGGGGAGGGGGGGAGGAAGGTCAAGGCAGACTGGAAAGAAATGCGAGAGCTCAAAGCAGTTGTGAGGACGGAATTTAGTTTCCTGCAGGCAGAGAGCAAGAAGACCCTGCAATCCCGAGCAGCCATAAGTAGTTTTATTGGATGTAAGATCGCGAACGTTCCATTGGAGGAGATTGATGACAAGGAAAGGGGAGGAGGGAAAAAAATCAAGAGGTTTCACCCCATAGGATGCCGAGAGCCAGTCGTCGAAGACTCACTGTTACAGGACGCAGAGGCTGGAGCCTCCTGCTCCATGAGATGTACAGAGGCGTCAGAATTCTCCCTCTGTCTGTCTCCAGAGTCCAGGGCAGAAAATCAGATGGTAGTGCTCACTATCGACACGGATGTCGGCCAGTTGAGGATCTCTGAGTTTGCGAAGGAGAAGACTGTTTGCCGTTGTTTGATTTCTTGGAGCCTTTCTGGTTGGCAGTGGAAGATACAGATGTTTGTTGGCTAAAAGGATGTAAAATGTCTTTGTGGGAGTATTCCTTCTGTCCTTTCTGCTCTACATGTTATGCAGGAAGTGATTTCGCTCGTGAGGCGATAGTTTGGCCGCTGGTTGCTCAGTTGGATTAGGAGACGGGGATGTACTGGGCGATTTTACAACCGCGGTGCTGAATTTGAGTTCGCATGTCTGCGTCGCAATATCCTTCGAGGAACGAGAGGTATTAAGAACAATACTGTAAGTAGGATGCAGGGTTTCCAACTAGCCAACAACTTGCAAGTGACGGGAAAATCTCAGGAGGAGGCTACATGGTCGCCACTGCCATTGATACAGTGGGGGAAGCAGGCAGACAGTCGAACTTGTGAGCATCCCTACCACTGGCTACACCTTTGGCTGAGCCGTCGACAGGACATTTGAGTGTGGCTATAACGATGACATTGGTGACAGCGCATCAGGTTCGGAACATACAGACGGACTGTATGAAAAATGAGGAAAAGAGGATACATTGACCTGTTGCATCACCTGATGGGCTGCAATGCCACTCTGATCAGAGAGGTACGTATGGATTTCTGGCTCGATCAGACCATTCGATCAGTCTACTGTAAACAACACGTCAGGAAAAGTTCAGCTTTCGATGGGCCTCAGCACGAACAGGATAGCCATTGAGGAGCGAAAGTGCAAGCAGATGTTGTGCTTGAGTATAAAAGTAGTCTCCAATAACAAAGTGCCATTGCGTAAACGAGAGCATGATTTCACAGGACCGGAATTGCATAAACACCTTTCTCAATAATAAACGGATTTATTGTAGCAAAGGACACGCCGTCTTCAGTGTGAGGAACAGCAAGGAACGGTGGTGCATCTACCTACATCTACATGGTTACTCTGCGATTGACACTTAAGTGCCTGGTAGAGGGTTCATCGAACCACTTTCATACTACTTCTCTGCCATTCCACTCTCAAAAGGCGCGTGGGAAAAAGGAACACCTAAACCTTTCCGTTCGAGGTCTGGTTTCTCTTGTTTTATTATGATGATCATTTCTCCCGCTGTAGGTGTGTGTCAACAAAATATTTTCGCATTTGGAAGAGAAAGTTGGTGACTTAATTTTGTAAATAGGTCTCGCAGCAAAGAAAACTGCCTTAGTTTCAGTGACCTCCACCCCAACTCGCGTACCATAGCAGTGACACTCTCATCCCTATTTTGCGGTAACACGAAACGAGCTGCCCTTCTTTGCACTTTTTGGATGTCCTCGGTCAATCCCACCTGGTAAGGATACCACACTGCGCAGCAAATTCCAGCAGAGGACGGACAAGTATAATGTAGGGTGTCTCTTTAGTGGGTTTGTCGCATCTTCTAAATGTTCTGTCAACAAAGCGAAGTCTTTGTTTCGCCTTCCCACAACATTATCTGGGAGGGGGTCTTCGAATCGAGAGCTTCAATCATTTTATGTTTAGTAGACGTTGACAGTGAAGAAGGAGATTGGCTCATTGCGAGAAAATCCCATAAGATTGCCAGCATCTCCAATGGTGTGCTTCTCCAACTGCCCCCCCCCCCATCCCCACCCCCCTAGACGGCGGCGCTACTATCTCAGGTAGCTGACACCTCCTGAAGACCTGATAAACGGACCAATCGGCAATTTGGGAAGGTACCAGGTCAGGCAGTCACCCCTCTCTGGGCCCAGCCAGAACCAGGGGATACGTGCAAACCCTACCTGTCGACCCGGAGCTGGGAATTACGCATTACCCAGTCATCTGTTAGGCGTCAGAAGCCGGCCTTCAGGAGCCAACAGGGAGGAAGAAGAAAACGAGGAACCTCAAACGTCGAATCGGAGGAAGGATTGGAGAAGGGGAACGAAGGATAAAAAAAGGACGAAAGGCATTGGAGAAACTGTTCTGATGTCAGTTACTGATAATGTAGAATACCTTCCCAAAATCATTCCTAACGTGTTCCCCAGGGGAAGGGACAAAGAATGACAAGAGGATAGACATGCAGTGCAGAAGAGAAAAGATGCTGCAATGGTTGTGGCCCTGCGGTGGCCAAGCACTAACCCCTCAATTAGTGGCTCTAAATGGTTCAAATGGCTCTGAGCACTATGGGACAACATCTTAGGTCATCAGTCCCCTAGAACTACCTAAACCTAACTAACCTAAGGACATCACACACATCCATGCCCGAGGCAGGATTCGAACCTGCGACCGTACCAGTCCCGCGGTTCCGGACTGCAGCGCCTAGAACCGCACGGCCACCGCGGCCGGCTCAATTAGTGGCGAGCCCCCTGGGTGCAGGGGGGGGGGGAGGGGACGTGGTGAATTGATGTTAGCCTGGTATGCCTTTAAAGCGACAAAGACGCCATTATCAGCATGTCACTGAATTTGAACACGGTCGTGTAACAGGTCTACAAGAAGCAAGATGTTCCTTCAGCGCTATTGCAGAGAGAAGAGGCAGGAATGTAGCCACTGTACCCAGGTGCTGGCAGCGGTGGTCAGGGGAGTGTACGGTTACAGGAAGATCGGACTCGGGACGGCCACGTGGCACTACCGAGGGGGAAGCCCATCGTATTCGGTATACGGCTCTGGGCAACGTACGTCGTCTGAAACGTGAATTTGAGCTGCAGCTGGCGTTACAGTGACACAAAGAACTGTTACAAATCGGTTACTTCAAGGACATCTCCATGCCAGACGCTCTGTACGTACATTCCACTCATCCCAAACCACCGCCGTTTGCAATTTCAATTACACTCCTGGAAATGGAAAAAAGAACACATTCACACCGGTGTGTCAGACCCACCATACTTGCTCCGGACACTGCGAGAGGGCTGTACAAGCAATGATCACACGCACGGCACAGCGGACACACCAGGAACCGCGGTGTTGGCCGTCGAATGGCGCTAGCTGCGCAGCATTTGTGCACCGCCGCCGTCAGTGTCAGCCAGTTTGCCGTGGCATACGGAGCTCCATCGCAGTCTTTAACACTGGTAGCATGCCGCGACAGCGTGGACGTGAACCGTATGTGCAGTTGACGGACTTTGAGCGAGGGCGTATAGTGGGCATGCGGGAGGCCGGGTGGACGTACCGCCGAATTGCTCAACACGTGGGGCGTGAGGTCTCCACAGTACATCGATGTTGTCGCCAGTGGTCGGCGGAAGGTGCACGTGCCCGTCGACCTGGGACCGGACCGCAGCGACGCATGGATGCACGCCAAGACCGTAGGATCCTACGCAGTGCCGTAGGGGACCGCACCGCCACTTCCCAGCAAATTAGGGACACTGTTGCTCCTGGGGTATCGGCGAGGACCATTCGCAACCGTCTCCATGAAGCTGGGCTACGGTCCCGCACACCGTTAGGCCGTCTTCCGCTCACGCCCCAACATCGTGCAGCCCGCCTCCAGTGGTGTCGCGACAGGCGTGAATGGAGGGACGAATGGAGACGTGTCGTCTTCAGCGATGAGAGTCGCTTCTGCCTTGGTGCCAATGATGGTCGTATGCGTGTTTGGCGCCGTGCAGGTGAGCGCCACAATCAGGACTGCATACGACCGAGGCACACAGGGCCAACACCCGGCATCACGGTGTGGGAAGCGATCTCCTACACTGGCCGTACACCACTGGTGATCGTCGAGGGGACACTGAATAGTGCACGGTACATCCAAACCGTCATCGAACCCATCGTTCTACCATTCCTAGACCGGCAAGGGAACTTGCTGTTCCAACAGGACAATGCACATCCGCATGTATCCCGTGCCACCCAACGTGCTCTAGAAGGTGTAAGTCAACTACCCTGGCCAGCAAGATCTCCGGATCTGTCCCCCATTGAGCATGTTTGGGACTGGATGAAGCGTGGTCTCACGCGGTCTGCACGTCCAGCACGAACGCTGGTCCAACTGAGGCGCCAGGTGGAAATGGCATGGCAAGCCGTTCCACAGGACTACATCCAGCATCTCTACGATCGTCTCCATGGGAGAATAGCAGCCTGCATTGCTGCGAAAGGTGGATATACACTGTACTAGTGCCGACATTGTGCATGCTCTGTTGGCTGTGTCTACGTGCCTGTGGTTCTGTCAGTGTGATCATGTGATGTATCTGACCCCAGGAATGTGTCAATAAAGTTTCCCCTTCCTTGGACAATGAATTCACGGTGTTCTTATTTCAATTTCCAGGAGTGTATGTCAAGCGAGACCTCACTAGAGGGCAGGATCGAGTTCTATTGCGTTTTCTGATGAAATTTGGTTCTGTTTTGGTGCCACTGATTGCCGCGTATTGGTTACAAGGAGCCCAGTTGAGGGTCTGCAACCAACCTTTCTGCATGCTAGGCAAACTGGACTTACACCTGGTGCTATGGTCTGGCTACCCCAAACAGCAGGAGCACTCTCGTCATTGTGTCAAGCACCCTCTAACAACCCTACCACAACAATGGTCAAAAATTAATTACGATTGTAGTGTTGCTCACGCTGCTGAATATTGCATTTTCAGGCAACAAAAAAGTTATACTATGTGGCAAGTGTCATTAGAGCACAGTTAATAAAGTCATTTCTTGAAATAATGGATAAACTAGGCACTTATCTTTTCGTGTTTCCCACGCTGGTCTCGTTGTGAACTCATGGTTCAATCGTCGAAAATCTAGATAGTGATGATTCCAAGCTCGGATGCAAAGAGGCCTAGGTGTTATTCTGCGATATTCAAAAGTTTTATAGATGCGATTCATAAATCATTCTTGAAGATTAAACTTTTGCAAGTTAGGACAATGGTGATGTAAAAAAGTAATCAGCACTCCGAATTTAAGTTACACTTCTTTTTTATTACTTTTGTTGCAATATCACGTAACTCGTTCGAAAACATCACTTCACAATATAAAACATACTTGAAGATATCTTCCTCACTGTTAAAGTTCACATTTCATAAACTGACTACAATTTGCGCCTTTTTAACATGACGACCAAAGCTTGACTCTCTCTAATAACCGCTTACACGCCCAAAAATCAGCGTTACAAGTACGTCAAAGATCATAGTGACAAAAGAAAGAATACACATAAGAATAATATTGCAATATATACATATCGATGTATCGAAGTACCTCTACATTAATGAAATCAAATCTGAATGTTGTCACAGAAATATGTTAACTATTTTACAGAAACACAGTAGAATATTGCTGGTATCGAGAGGTTGAGGTGAGGTGCTGTAATGGTTACCATTACAACCCTGACTGAAAATTTGTGCCTGAATCTGGTGATGCAACCTGTCGTGATGCCATTCATGAAAAGCGTTCCAGAGGTTTTTTTCCAACAGGTTTACTCTCGCCCACATACCGCTGTTGTATACCAACATGCTTTACAGAGCGTCGACACGCTGCATTGGCTTGCTCGATCAACGGATCTGTCTCCAGTCGATAACATGTGGGACATCATCAGACGGCAACTCCAGCGTCGTCCACAAACAGCATTAACCGTCGCTGTATTGATCGACCAAGTACAGCAAGCCTGGAACTCGATTCTATGAACCGACGTCCGTCACTTGCACAGCACAACGCATGAGCGTTTGCATGCTTACATTCAGTACCGGTTAGTAATGACCGGAATTTCACATTTGCGATGCCTTATCTTGCACTTGGATTAACCAGCGTTCTTTCAGTATTAATCATTTACATATGTTACCTATGTATTACCGAAATTTCATTACTGTACAGCTTTGCTTCCGTCATTTTCCCTAAATATTTGAGGCTTTAAGGGGAGCCGGAGGTGGTCAAATCCAAAAAATTACGATTTTTGTTGCTACCGAAAATTAATTGGAACATTCCTCTTTAATGTAAACTTTGAATTACTGTTCTACTCACCCTAGAAGTGGAGTTATTACCATTTTCCCCCACGCCTGCAGAGGAAATGGGCGGCCGCTGAATGCATCTAACACCCTCTCGTGACTTCCTGGCGAACTGCTTGGGATTTTCTCGGCCTGTTACGCATACAGCGCCTTATGTTACGCATAAAGCGAGTGTGCAAGGGTTGGCTACATTGTTTTCTGTGACAAATGAAGCGCTAAGAGCGCGGAACATCGTCTCTTTGCTGTTTACCATTTCGAATTAGTTCAGTGTTGCGCGTGTTGTTGGTAATATTATACTTCTCGTGTAAAGCGTTGTTCTGGTTACGATGCCACGTTTTAGTAACTGTGTATATAAGAAGAGGAAGAACGTAGGGAAAAGAAAATTAACACTAATACCAAGTTACGATACTACAATTACTGAAACAGTGCGTTCTTCTGCTAAGCAACACATGGCCGACCATATCCCTGTGACATCTTCTAGAAAATACTACCTTGGGGATGGTGACTCCAAAGGTTTCAAGACTATAGAGGAACTGAAACCATATGGAAATGAATTTGTAGTTGAAAAGTTGGAATGCACTGGGCATGTGCAAAAGCGTATGGGTGCACGGCTTCAAAGGCTCAAACAAACTTTGGGTTCAAGTAAGCTCAGTGATGGAAAGACAATAGGAAGGAGAAGCAGGCTTACTGATGAGGTGATTGAACGTCACAGAGATACTATGCGTATGCTATAAGGCAAAGTACTAGTAATGCTAGTGACATGCGAAAAGCAGTGTGGGCATTGTTCCTTCATACTGCCTCTTCCAATGAATACCCCAACACAGCCTGTGCCCAAAAGATTCCTGGTGCAAATATAATGCAAAAAAGGACTATGATCACAAACATGGTTTGCCAGCAGCTGTGATAAATGCAATAAAACCAATTTTTCATGACTTAGCGCAGCCAGAATTGTTACACAAATGTCTACACGCAAAGACGCAGAATCCTAATGAGAGCGTAAACAATTTGATTTGGAAAGTGATTCCTAAAAGGGTGTTTGTAAGCATAAAAATACTGCACATTGGCATTTATGAAGCAATATCAACCTACAACCAAGGGAACAGTGTCAAGTGTGAAGTTCTGAAGGCATTAGGATTTACAGCTGGGGTGAACACTGCATGAGCACTAAGAAATATTGACAGAGAAAGGATAAGAGGAGCAGAAAGATGAGAAAGGCATATGAAGTATGATGGAACAACAGGCCAGAAAAGAAGACAGAAGAGGAAGCTTTTGGAGGATGAAGAAGAAGACGCTGATAATCCATCCTACAGTGCAGGAATGTATTGAGAAACTTTGATAGCCATTTCCCGTAAATTAGAATTTTTCGAATATAAGGAACATTTTCTCAAAATCCACTCAAGCTAGAGAGATGAAATTTTTATACAGCGCTCCTAGTGGTCAAACGTACATTGTAACACAGCCATTTGGCAATATGTTCAGCAGTTTCATTTCAGTTTAATTATAAAGCAATTATTTGTAAAAAAGATTTGGGTCATTAATAAAAAAAATAATTGGAAGGAAACTAGAAAAGATACTCCAAAATCCCTGTGTCACTAACTGCAATACTAAACCACTCTATATGTAAAAAAAAAATTAAAATTTTTCTATTTGGTAATTTATTCATAAATGTTCCTCAAACTTAGTGATTTTAACATGGGCAGCATAGGCACCTCCGGCTCCCCTTAATGAAAGAAATTGATTACACATTTATCATTCAAAGTATTTTCCATCGCTGGCCACTACTTTCTCCTATCTATCGGGCAACGTACGAACCCCGCGTCGAAAAAAATGTTCATCTTTTGAAGCGATCCACGAATCGACCCAGTTTGTGACTTCTTTATGGGTTCCGAAGTGTTGGTCAGCCAGGCCATGCGCCATTCATCTAAACAGGTGATAGTCAGAGGAAGCAATGTATGGAGAATACGGCAGGTGGAGTGGGACTTACCATTTTAACGTTTCCAAGTACATTTTGACCTCTTTTGGAAAGTGGGGTCGAGCGTTGTCATGCTGTAAAATCACTTTATTGTTGCTCTCGCTGTATTGCGGCCGTTTGTATTTTAATGCTCTGCTCAAACGCATTAATTGCGTTCGATAACGAGCATCTACATCTACATCTACATCCACATGATTACTCTGCAATTCACATTTAAGTGCTTGGCAGAGGGTTCATCGAACTACAATCATACTATTTCTCCAAGGACAACTTTATGACGCAGACAAAAATCGACTAATGTTTGAACGAGGTTATGTTGACCGAGGTTCAAGCTAACTGTCTGACGTCTGCGATCTGTTCCTTTCGACCGCTACTTACCATTGTTGCCACCTATCGGCAAACGGCGGAAGCAAAGTTATACACCTTGTATTAATTAGTTTTTGGAGTTGCGATTAATTATCGTCAGTGTATTCAAAATTATCTCAGTATTAATGTTTATAACTGCCTATTACATTCAACGTTCAGATACCTCAATTCGTTTCTGTAAATATAGCAGATGATGACTCAAAACTTAACACTTAGTCACCAAATAGTTAATTAAACAGCATTTTTAGCACTACAAATTAAGAAATAATCTTAGCTTCCAAAACGCAATTATCTTTTCAGTCTGTTGATTATTATGAGCTTTGTCTGTTATCATTAATTAAACTTTCCGGGCTGAATTGCCGTGGTCCATATACAAAACTGCTTCTCCTTCCTGGCGTTTCGTTGCCTACTGCGGGAAAAATCTTCTGAGGTGAGTCGGCGACTGGCTGCTAGGCGCTGGAGGTCCCGCTTACATCGAGCGCTTAGATGGCGCCACCATTCATCACATGCTTTCGACTAACGTATGGGACATATGTATATGGACCACGGCAATTCAGCCCGGAAGATTTAATTAATGATGACGCCGGCCGTGAAAGCTTACATGTTATGATTAGTCTGGTAAGCTGTTTGAGAGAATGAGTGAAGGAATGCAGAATGTATGTGAGGTAGGAATCATTGAAGATATGAATAACTGTCAGTGGGCTTAGGAATCTAATTGTGCGACCTTGGTACGAGTCGCGCTCTCGGGGGAAAATGCTAAATGTAAAGCAGCCTCTTTTTGGTAGTGCAAAAACAGAAGTTGCTTCAATCCTTCACACTGTTAAATGTGGCATTGATTTGTTTTTATTTGCTTTTTGGGAATGGGCCGTTACTTAATTTCATCTAAGCTGATTTTAGAACGGGGATTTGTCCAGAGAGAGAGAGAGAAAAAAATGGTTCAAATGGCTCTGGGCACTATGGGACTTAACATCTGTGGTCATTAGTCCCCTAGAACTTAGAACTACTTAAACCTAACCAACCCAAGGACATCACACACATCCATGCCCGAGGCAGGATTCGAACCTGCGACCGGAGCGGTCACGCGGTTCCACACTGAAGCGCCTAGACCGCACGGCCACACCGGCCGACAGAGAGAGAGAATGAGAGAGAGAGAGAGACAGAGAGAGAGAGAGAGAGCACAGGGTTATGTGACTAGAAATATGAAGTTTATTGCCTATTTTGTTATTCCGCCAGAGGAAAGAACTTTTGGGTGTTTTGGTACTGGGAGACATCTTCGCGGGCGAAGTGGAGGAGTCCGTGGTGAGCCCATATTTTCCTTAAACTGAGTAAAATTGACTTTTGGGAGAATTATCGTTAAAAGTTTATCATCATTCGTGGATGGGACCTACAAATATTTTATACTTTTTAGTTTGAACTTTCATTCAGAGTCCATAAATTCCGCTTGCGTGCGGTAGTCATAACTGCGAACTTCCCGATTCAAAACGTGGTAATCTGCTCAGCATTTGAGCCAGATTTCTAAGATACTTAACATCGTGAGTCTGAACAAATTGTTTAATAATTGATGGAAAGTGCGATTCTTTCAGTATCATATCTTAGTTAAAGTACCAAACTGGCTGCTAGATAGAGGGAGTCTGCTGCAAGTGTGAAAGGACTAATGAAAACCGCGCTTATTTTCGTTCAACAGACATTGCTGAAAATTTCCGTACACAGAAGGACAATATATAAGAAATAATTTAATGCAAGGACTTTTCTTTATTTAGCAGCTACCTCCAGACGTTCTAAAATTAACTGATTTTCACAGTTTAATACTGTTCCCTTGTTCCCTTCTCCACACAGTTGTCCATATTGTTTCTCATTGCTTGTTTCTTCTAACTTGTAAGCCTACTAAATTTAATATTTCATTCTTAAACAGGTTTCTGCCTGTTATTTCCGATTCTTTGAAGTTGTTTCTTTCTACCTATTTTCTTGTTTCTTTAAACAACGCTACTATCGTTTTCTTTTCCCAGAAATACAGAAATATTTATTTTGTTGACCTTTTCTCATTCATTCTGTATAGATGCCCGAAGGGAAATAATCTTCGCCTTGCCTTTACTACTGGTATTTCTTCCATATTTTCGTCCATCTCCTAGTTACTTCTCTTTTTCCAACCGTAGTTTGCATTGTACCCGTTATTTTCCGATAATCCATCTTTCAAGGGTCTCCATACTCCCAAATGAGTGAGGTGCCGCAGTGGTTAGCACACTGTTCTCGCATTCGAGCGGAAGACGGTTCAAACCTGCATTCACCCATCCGGGTATAGGTTTTCCGTGATTTTCATAAATCGCTTTAGGGAAATGCCGGTATGGTTTCTATGAAAGGGCACAGTTGGTTTCTTACCCCATCCTGGACACAATCCGAGTTTGTGTTCTGTCTCTAACGACCTCGATTCGACGGGACGTTAAACTCAACCTTTCTTTCTTCACCGGCCGGAGTGGCCGAGCCGTTAAAGGCGCTACAGTCTGGAACCGCACGACCGCTACGGTCGCAGGTTCGAATCCTGCCTCGGGTATGGATGTGTGTGATGTCCTTAGGTTAGTTAGGTTTAAGTAGTTCTAAGTTCTAGGGGATTTATGACCACAGCAGTTGAGTCCCATAGTGCTCAGAGCCATTTGAACCAATCTTTCTTTCTTCTTCCATTCTGTCCAGCTTATAGTTCATCGTTAAGCATTAACATGCACGTAAACATTCTAGTCTTACCACTGTGGTATAGAATATTAGTTTTATTTTTCTATATATAAATCTCATGTAGATATGTTTTTTTCAAACTGTGTTCTCTTTCCATTGTTTGATTCATATATATATATCACCAATTTTTCTAGTTCATTTTGCTGTATTGTATCTCCAAGAAACTTAACAATCTCGCTCTATGTTACTTATTTATGTTTCCATGTATATTAGCGCATTTTTTATATTTGTGACAGATTTTATTTTTCCAGCTGAAATCTGGAGACCAGCTCTGTCCGCTTTTTTTTCAGATATTCAGTTGAATAACTACTTTTGTTAGATTTTCTGAGAGTATTGCAAAATCATCTGCAGAAGTCAGGCAGCTTATTGTAAATCCATTTACATTTTTATTCGTTAGTTGACTTTCAGATTGTTGTAATGTTTTGCTATTGTAATATCAAAGTCAGTTCATGACGGATCTTTCCTAAGCGTAACTGCTGCACATATTCTGCTGTCGGTTGAGACTTCTCCCTAATCTCATCTTCTAACCACCTCTTTAGCTATCGATGGATACGGATTATTCAAGTAAAGAAAGAGTTACTGCAAACTAAATACAAGGAAGAAATAGGCAATTAAGAAACACTTTAAGAATAGGTCGGGAAAGTATGAAAGTTCTTTACAAGTAAAATTACGAAGTTACCAGGAGATATACTATGATAGGGAATAACACTAGCCAAGAGACTGGAGGTATCAACAGAATGGGAAACCTATTCCTGTAGGGAAAAATGTGGGTGTGTATAGATCAGGTTTCATAGATGTTGGACCTAGGGGAAATGAGAAGACCAAAAATATTAGCACAAGGCAATAAAAGACGAAAGCTGACTACGATACGAAAGACTAGTAGTTATAGTGAAAGAAGTAGATCCACCGTTTACATGTGGCACGGAGTCTGTCAGGCCTCCATAAGGCGTCATTTACCGGAGATGTTTCCAACCGCCTAGTTTATCAAGAGAGGTTTCAATAGCTACTCCTGGCGGTGTTTTACGACGCTACCATTGGACATAAGGGCTCAGTTTTACGATCCGAACGTAATTATTTTGTCAGCATGAACAACTTCTGATTGTTTTTTTGGCCTGATCTATTTTTGCTGTTAACGAAATGAAAACAGTAGCATAATATTCTCCGTGATATGGCGCATGAGACACTAAGTGCCAATCTCGCTGTCTTCCATTCTGAACAAGTAGGAGTTTGCAAAAGATTCAGCCACGATCTGTCAATTTGGAAAACACGACAAGAAAAAGTAAAAAAAAAAAAAAAGTGAAGTCCAGGTATAACTTGTTCGTGAAATTATCTTTTCGAAAAGTAATTCCTGCTGCTGTAGGCGCCATAGGGCGTACTTGCTTTCATTACTGCATCTGCAAATTCACATTTTACTTATACAGTGTCCTACAAATCTTCCCACTTTCGTTTCGTTTAGGACACCGTCGCTGAATGTTCAAAGCTTCACAGCGGATATTGTATATTTAATTTGTAGCAATGATTAGGTAATCTCTATGCACATAACGTATTATGATGAGCGAAATACACTTGATAAGCACTACACTGTAGTTGAAGCACTTGCTTGTATTAACGGTTTATGAGTAGGAACAGTAAAGGGATGCGATAAACCTGTAAATCAATTTGTATTGTCTGTCTCCGTCGGGACTGTTCTCAGCTACTGGAAACTGATGGAGCATACGTCGCCTACGACCAGTTTCTGATGTTTTTTTGAGATTTACAATACAATGTTGAACCGAAACATCTGTCCAGTAACTGCACGTCTGATACCGTAACAATTACGCTGCTTCAGCATCGTCCTAGCTGTTACACACCGAGCGAGGTGGCGCAGTGGTTAGCACACTGGACTCGCATTCGGGAGGACGACGGTTCAATCCCGTCTCCAGCCATCCTGATTTAGGTTTTCTGTGATTTTCCTAAATCGTTTCAGGCAAATGCCGGGATGGTTCCTTTGAAAGGGCACGGCCGATTTCCTTCCCAATCCTTCCCTAACCCGAGCTTGCGCTCCGTCTCTAATGACCTCGTTGTCGACGGGACGTTAAACACTAACCACCACCACCACCTAGCTGTTACATCATATGTCTTCCGTATACACGTGAAGATCGACATTCTATATTAGGGTCTAAGTCAAATTGCTTATTCTCTAGCTACTTTCAACCTTGCGGCGTATTGTTTCCGTTGACGCCTCTTAGCAAATAGGTACAATGGTTAAGATACTTTGTTACTGCACTTCACATTTATATAAATTCTTTATTCCACATTGTACATTAAGCTCAATATAATATTTTTTTTCTTCTTCGTATATTCTATGCTGCGTGCACCGATTTTTTTTCTTCTTCGTATATTCCATGCTGCGTGCCCCGAGTGAAGTAGCACAGTTTCAAGACACTGAATCTATATTCTGGAGGAGCAGGGCCCAAATTATCCTCAGGCCATGTAGAATTTCTGTGGATTCCCTGCAGAGCTTAGCTGAATGGCTAATTACTTTCCCGCACTCACCCTATTCTAGCCTGTTTTCCACTTTAAAATTGTGTCTGTCAGAAACTTCGACACCACGTCAACCTCGCAACTGCCTTAGCGCTTGAGGGTTAGGAAACCGTTGACACCTCAGAGGTGGGGTTTGCCTACCTTCAGGTGCTAGACTAGCCGCAAGGCTGAATTGCTGTAAAAGTATTGACACGTATATTTCTAACATACGTGCCTGAGCGGCACCGAGGGTGTTTCCTTAGAAGGACTCCTTGCCATTTTAATCACGCACATGTTAATGTGCACACACCCCTCCCCTCCCTCGTGATCCCACCATAGGCACAGGGAGGTACGGAACAGGACGGATAAAAGAAATCCTTTGCTGCTTCGGATCAAGTTCCAATTTCATCTGTAAGTAGGCTGTTTAGGTTCTTATATTGGTAACGCCGCCACCACGTAGCGCTCTCTGTATGAAAATCGCTGGCTGTGCTGTGTGCAGTCTGTGGCCAGTTTGCATTGTTGTCAGCCATTGTAGTGTTGGGCAGCTGGATGTTAATAGCACATAGCGTTGCGCAGTTGGAGGTGAGCCGCCAGCAGTGGTGGATGTGGCGAGAGAGATGGCGGAGTTTTGATATTTGTAAGACTGGATGTCAATTATGATTATTAAGGTAAATGAATTGTTTGTTCTCTATTAAAATCTTTCATTTGCTAACTATGCCTATCAGTAGTTAGTGCCTTCCGTAGTTTGAATCTTTTATTTAGCTGGCAGTAGTGGCGCTCGCTGTATTGCAGTAGTTCGAGTAACGAAGATTTTTGGTGAGGTAAGTGATTTGTGAAAGGTACAGGTTAATGTTAGTCAGGGCCATTCTTTTGTAGGGATTTTTGAAAGTCAGATTGCGTTGCGCTAAAAATATTGTGTGTCAGTTTAAGCACAGTCTTGTATAATTTGTTCTAAGGGGACGTTTCACATCGAATGGTTTTGAATGATCTTTAGTGGTTGCACACTGTACACAGAGCAGAACTTGCGGTCGCAGCACGCTGCAAAGTGGTCAGATCACATTCAGTGGCGTTGCAGACCAATGATGTCGTCAGCGTAGGGCTGAAAGGCCCAGGGGATGGAAGAAGTGTTGAGCATTGTCAAGGACGCCGCAGTGTTGCTCGTCTCACTGCGCACTACCGCCTTCGGCCGCGAAATGTGTGGGAGTAGTGTCCAAAGGGAGGACGTGGTTTACCGAGCGAGGTGGCGCAGTGGCTACCACGCTGAACTCACATTCGGGGGGACGACAGTCCAAACCCGCGTCCTGCCATCCTCATTCAAGTATACCCGTGATTTCCCTAAATCGCTTCAGGCAAATGCTGGGATGGTTCCTTTGAATCTGCACGGTCGACTTCCTTCCCCATCCTTTCCTAATCCGATGGGACCGATGAGCTCGCCATCCAGCCAGCGAGAGGTGGTTTCACTGATATACTTTACGCCAGCTCCTGTGTGTTTCTCGTGTCGATCCAGAGCGGCGCTGCGTCTGAAATGTTTTCCTCGGCCACCCCTGAGAAACCTGTTTGATTTCAACGCTGGCAGTAGCGGTTCTGACCTCCATCAGAGTGGCGTCAAGGGTAGGGGTGAAATATGGAGAAGAGGGCAACTGGCGATCTTCCGATCGTGTGACACGTCCACAGTGCTGTCTGTTTTGTTTTGTTTTGCTGTAGGGCGCAAAAAACAACAGGGGTCATAGGCGGCCAAGTCACAAATATAGAACACGAACGGAGAGAGGAGTTAAACGACTGTACGTCAGTCCCAATTGACAGAATAGAAGACAGCTGAAAGTAGGCACGTGGAAAAAGGGCTAAAAAAGACAGCATACAGAAACGGAGGTCCAAGATTGAAAATTAAATGGCCTCCACCATATTGCTTCGGCGGATAAAAAAACGCGGTCCACAGCCCGCTCGTCATTCGTTAAAACGGCTGATAAATCAGACGGCAAACCCAAGCTGGAACGTAAGCGGTTAAAATAAGGGCATTCCGTCAGGAAGTGGCGGACAGTTAAAATTTGGGCGCAATGTGTTGAAAGTGGTGGGGTAGCTCCGCTTAGCAAATGGCGATGGCTAAAAGGGCAGTGCCCAACACGCAGCCGAGTTAAAATAATCTCCTTCCGGCGGGAGGGCCGAGAGGAGGCTGTCCAATGCGCTGGGAGAGGCTTAATAAGGCGAAGCTTATTCCCGTGAAGGGAGGACCGTAGGCGATGCCAAAGGGACACCACCTCCTGACAGACGGTCAACCATCTTGACTGAATAACAGTTGGCTAACTGTCATTCAGTCAAGATGGTGTACACTGTAATGAAACAAAGCAGTAGGGTCTGCTAGAGATATCGACTCTTAGACAATATGTCAAACAGTCGATTTTAATACGGCAGAGTGCCATCCCAGGAAATTTATAACACTTAAAACACCTGATAATGGCACTTTGAAGCCGAAATCATAATTGTGTAAGTGTAAGTGTAACACTGTAAATAAATAGCTGTCTAGTGGCGGTACTGGTTCAAATGGCTCTGAGCACTATGGAACTTAACATCTTAGGTCATCAGTCCCCTAGAACTTAGAACTACTTAAACCTAACCAACCTAAGGACATCACACACATCCATGCCTGAGGCAGGATTCGAACCTGCGACCGTAGCAGTCCCGCGGTTGCGGACTGCAGCGCCTAGAACCGCACGGCCACCGCAGCCGGCAATGGCGGTACTGACTTTAAAGAAATATATTATGACTGTGGCCCCGCATTATGAAAAAATTAATAAATTTCTGAGCTGTGGCCTGTTTTCCTCATTTGTCGACACCTTGCTGTGTGTGACGACGCCGAGTCCGAGGGTTACGTCGCAGCGTGCCACGCTTCTGCATCAATACAGAGGAAGTTTGGAGCCATCATCAAGCCAAGTTTCAAACTTATGTGTCGCAATGGGAAACAATTACGGCGTTTCGAAAAAGTGCACAGTGTATCTGAGATGAACCGCTTAAGGGGCTCCGGAACGCCCTATACTTGCAATGTTAAAATAACGCTTATAAATTACATCTTTACTCACAAAGTATTTGAGGTAGGAAGTTGAACTTTTTACAGATTATTTATTGGAATATGGGCTACAACTTACCACAGGGATTTTACAAAATTTTAGTTCAGTTATTAAAGATGATTTTTTTTCAATTGTAATGAAAATTCACAACATTTTTTTGCAATTTTTTATTTATATATTCAAAAATATACAGTTTTTTGGAAAAAGGCTGTGTTAAATTATGCAGAAGGTACTGTGTAATATTTACTGAAAGTTTGAAACAAATATGTTTGGAAGATCCTTAGAAAACATGTAATTAGTATGAGAAAATAAAAGTTTTGGGAATCGAGCGACAAAGATTGGATTAACTTTTTAGTGCATTCCAGGTCCATAGGATGGATTATCTTCATCCTCTGCAAACTCCATCTCCAGCTTCCTCTTGTTCCTCCTCCTGTTTACTCTTGCTTGTATATCTAGACTCTTTACAGCCCTGTCTGCAGCCCGAAGGCGTTCTTTGTCTAAAGGAAGCATCGCTCGTACCATGTTAGAACCTATCATCATTCCCATATTTCTAAATACCGTGCACCTTACAATGTTGCCATCATTGAAAGTCGCAACAGCATCATACACACCAAAGTGAAGTGTTTCTATTCCAACAAATACAGTCTTGGGGATTCTCGACCATATAACACTATTTACACTTTCATTGGGGTTTTGAGTTTTTCCGTGAATACACTTTTTCAACAGTTCAGGTGCTGCTAAGTCTCTGAAAATAGGTTAGCCACAACACATACTTTATCTCACATCACTAAAATGTACCTGATGAACACGGACGTTAATAATAACAGCATTTGACAGCAGTTTAACAGCGCCACAGTGGGTCACGCCCATGTAGAACACATTTCAAAAAAAATTTAAAAATAGTTGTAGTCTTCGGAATTGAATAAATTATATATCTATTAAAAGGTAATAGTCTGCAGATTCAGAAAACGCAAAAAAGTAAAAATTGAACTTTTCATGATTTTGAGCCTTTCCGGAGCCCGTTAACTGAATCAACCTGCATATTCCCGCGAATTCCGGTCGTAATTCTATGATGCGGAAATATTCTAGTGAATACCACTGCTTAATATTACTCGTAACGCGTGATAAAGTAGACGCAGAGGACGGGTCTGGAACGCGCGCTGGCCGCGCCTATTGCTTCGGTACTCCTGCCGCTCGCCGGCTGCCGTCTATTAGCCAAGCAATCCATTCCCCGCCGTGTAGCTCCGCAGCCGGTATAATCTGGCTGCGCCCTGGAGATAGGCCGGCCGCGACAGCAGCGCCTCCCCACGAGCCGAGGCCGAATTATTGATGCTCGAGGCGGGGCGCGCCGCAGCGGCTAATTTCGCTGCCAGTGGTGCGTCCGGCCAGTGGCTGCCGTCCGGGGTCTGCGCGGCAGTGGACGCAGCGCAGCCGAGCGTCACGTGACCGCAGGCTGCGTGCGCGCGCGGGGGTATATCGCTTTTGCTCCGCCAAGTCCTCCGGTCCCCACCGAGGTCAGGCCACTGTCGTTGACCTGGTGCGTCAGAAGCGCCGCCATTCGTAGCAAAGAAAACGCTTTTGCTGTGTCGAATGTCGGTTCATGTCGGCGCACCCAGAGGAACGCATGTGGCGGAACCGTCTGTTCGTAAATGTCCGAATAGTTTACGGTGCACGCGATGTTTCGACATAAGCGACACCCTATCATTTTCAAATCACAAATGCAGAGAGAGAATGCTGTGAATACAAACTTAAACTATTCATGGGCTACACCGACGATGATTCATAATACTGAATACGCAGAAATGCAAAACTAACACACACACACACACACACACACACACACACACATCGTTAACAACTGTCTATTTACACAACAGATAATGACATACGAGTATGATTACAGCTATTGAGATATTACATTGAACAGCCAAAGATACTAGTACACCTGTCTAATATCATGTAGGGCCCCCCGAGCACGCATAAGTGCCACAACACGACGTGGCTTGGACTCTAGTAATGTCTGAGGTAGTGCTGGACGGAAATGACACCATGAATCGTGCATGGCTGTCCATAAGTCCGTAGGATTACGAAGGGCTGGAGATATCTTCTGAATAGCACGTTGCAAGGCACCTCAGATATGCTCAGTAATGTTCGTGTCTGGGGAGTTTGGTGGCCAGCGGAAGTGTTTAAATTCAGAAGAGTGTTCCTGGAGCGACTCTATAGCAATTATGAACACGTGGGGTGTCGCATTGTCCTGCTGGAATTGCCATAATCCGTCGGAATGCAAAATAGACGTCAATGGTTCAAATGGCTCTAAGCAAAAAAAAAGTGGTTCAAATGGCTCTGAGCACTATGCGACTTAACTTCTGAGGTCATCAGTCACCTGGAACTTAGAACTAATTAAATCTAACTAACCTAAGGACATCACACACATCCACGCCCGAGGCGGGATTCGAACCTGCAACCGCAGCAGTAGCGCCGTTCTTGACTGAAGCACCTAGAACCGCTCGGCCACTGCGGCCGGCGACATCAATGGATGCTGGCGTTCAGACAGGATGCTCACGTACGTGTCGCCTATCAGAGTCGTATCTAGATGTATCAGGGGTCCAATATCACTCCAACTGCACACGTCCCACACCATTACAGAGCCTCCAAGTTGTGTTCATAGTTCCGCGTAGCGCGTACACAACTTTCCAACTAGAGCGCGCGCCGCTAAGCGCAACAGCGCAGGCGCAGCGCTCGTCCGTCTCCGCACTACGAGATGGCGCTGTCATAGACACCGCCCAAATTCTGCTTCCGCCGATCCGCGTATTAATATGTAACGCTGCCAATGAGATTGCTGATAACGTAGAAGCTTTTCTCCTCGCGGATCACACTCGCACAGTGATACCTGAACGCTCGAGGTATTATAACGAGTGTACAGACCTCCGATTAGAAATCCACCTTAACCAGTTCACCACTTGGTTTAACCAGTGGTTCCTCCGTCTCAACCCCTCCAAAACCCAGGCAATCATCATAGGCCGCACCACTCGCTCCATTCGCCTCCATGATTTCTACCTCACCCTTTATGGTCGTCCCATCTAGCTCACCCCCACCCTGAAATACCTTGGCCTCACCCTTGACCGACACCTCACCTGGACCCCTCATCTCCAGACCGTCCAGCAGAAAGCCCATTCCCGCCTCCGCTTTCTGAAACTCCTGTCTGGCCAGAGATGGGGATTGCATCCTTCTACCATCCTCCACACCTACAAATCCCTCAGCCGTCCTATCCTCTGTTATGCCAGCGTTGCCTGGATCTCCGCCCCCACCCACTTTTACAAGGCCCTCCAAATCCTTGAACGCCATGCGCTCCACCTTGCCTTCTGTATCCGCCTTCCTTCCCCCACACGGCTCCTGTATGAACTGATCCCCTTCCCCCACCTCCTCCTGTTCCTCCAACATCTCCGCATCCTTTACATTGTCCACAGGCTTGATACCCCCCACCCTCTGGTTTCGTCCTTCCTCTCCAGCCCCGCCCATTGCCGCGCCTCTATCGCTGTATCCCTCCCTCTCTCCACCTCCACACCCTCCATCTCCTTCATCAGGGCAATTTCCAACGCCCCCCCCCTCCCGGATGACGTACTTCGCCATGACATCTACCCTTCCTTCCACCTATAACCTGGCCTTGTTCCCCCCTCCCCTCCCGAGGGCCCCTTTTTTCCTCTTCCCTCCTTCTCCCAGAGCGGATTTTCCTCCTCTCCCCCCTCCCCTGAGACCCTGCACCCCATACTTGCCTCTTTCCTTCCCACATCCCTCCCTACCTGGCCCTCTTCAGCGCACCCCACGCTCATCTCCCCCATCTCTTCCCCGACCGCCCTTCTTCCAGTCTCCCTCATCTCCTTGCACCTGGCAGGTCCTCTGGTTTGATCATCGTCAGTGTGCCACATCAGTGTTGCGTTTAGTGCTGTTTCTCCTGTGCGTCAAGAGGTGTGATTTTAATTGTGTACTGCCCTGAGGTTCGCCGTCAGTGTTTGTTATGTGCTACGCCATCCGTCGATACCATTTATGCTCCAGTCTTTTAATTGTCGCAGTGTGTGGCTTTTTGTGTGTGCTACTTTTAACCAGTTTTCACAGTTTTTTATCTCCATTTTACGGTCACCCCGTTTTTTTGTCTATTGCCTTCCATGATGTTCCCCCTTTTTTATATCTATGTTCACCATATTCTCTCCTTTGTTATTTTTAAATGTCTTCTATTGTTTGTTCTGTGTCTTTCGGCTGAAGAGCAGCGCATATGCTGCTGCCAGCCCGCCCTGATGGGCAATTGAAATACAATAAAGAAAAAAAAAAACCTCCAATTAGTCAGTCTGCACCAGTCTGTACCAGTCTGCGTTAGTCTGCATCAGTCTGCATTAGTCTGTACCAGTCTATAGTCAAGTTTCAGTCTGCGCCTAATAAGATTATCATATTCCTGTACATGGCCATGAAGATAAATGAATAGACACTTTGTCAAGTATCAGAGATATATGAGAATAAGATTAACGTACCAAGACCAAAGGAACTTCAGATTTTCAATTATAAACAGCATCCAGAATCAAGTTAAGTAATTTATATGCTTTTTATTATTTTAATAAATGTGTGTGAAAATTAATCAAGTTCTGTTTAAAGTTGGTCACCGTCAATCTGCTACTCTAAACGTGCAAGTGGCATTTCTATCGTCTGACCTAACGGCAGAAGATAAACACGCCACGATAAGACCACTAGACATATTGCTGGCACTCGACTACTTCGTTAGAGCGACAAGTCAAATAATCTGATGGTGTGTGTACCGAAGGTCTTACAGTACGCACACCACACTCCACCAGCTTGGACAGTTCCCTGTTGACAAGCAAGGTCCATGGATTTATGAGCTTGTCCTAATAACCGCGCACATCCATCCGCTACATACAATCTGAAACGAGACTCATCCGATCAGGCAGCATATTTCCAGTCATCAGCAGTCTAAAGTCTTTGCTGACGGGCACAAGCGAGGCTTACAGCTTTCTCTCATACAGTTATTAAGGGTGCATGGAAGCTCAGACCAGCAATGTTTCGCACGCTGACAGTTGTTGATGACCCAGCATTGAAATTTGCAGCAGTTTGCGGAAAGGTTGCACTTCTGTCACGTTGAACGATTCTCTTCAGTCGTCCCGTTCTTGCAGTATCTTTCCGTGGCAGCAGCGATGTCGGAGGTTTGATGTTTTCGCTGATGCCTGATATTCACGGTAAACTCATGAAATGCTCGTACGGAAAAATCCCCACCGCTCGTGCGCCGGCTATAACACCTCGCTCGACCGCACTCAAATCTTGATAATCTGCCATTCTACCAGCAACAACGAATCTAACAACTGCGCCAGACAATTGTTGTCTTATATAGGCGTTGCCGAGAGCAGCACCGTATTCTGCCTGTCTACATGTTTCTGTATTTGAATACGCATGCCTATACCAGTTTCTTTGGTGCTTAAGGGGCTCTGGAACGCCCCATACTTGCAATGTTAAAATAACGCTTATAAATTACATCTTTCCTCAAAAGTATTTGAGGTAGGAAGTTGAACGTTTTACATATTATTTATTGGAATATGGGCTACAACGTAACACAGGGATTTTACAAAATTTTAGTTCAGTTATTAAAGATGATTTTTTTTCAATTGTAATGAAAATTCACAACATTTTTTTGCAATTTTTTATTTATATATTCAAAAATATACAGTTTTTTTGGAAAAAGGCTGTGTTAAATTATGCAGAAGGTACTGTGTAACATTTACTGAAAGTTTGAAACAAATATGTTTGGAAGATCCTTAGAAAACATGTAATTAGTATGAGAAAATAAAAGTTTTGGGAATCATGCGACAACGATTGGATTAACTTTTTAGTGCATTCCAGGTCCATAGGATGGATTATCTTCATCCTCTGCAAACTCCTCCTCCAGCTTCCTCTTGTTCCTCCTCCTGTTTACTCTTGCTTGTATTTCTAGACTCTTTACAGCCCTGTCTGCAGCCCGAAGGCATTCCTTGTCTAAAGCAAGCATCGCTCGTACCATGTTAGAATGTTATTATTTACAGTAATAACACATACCTTTGGTTTTCCAACATTTCTCCTTTTCTTGAAAGCCTTCAGAGGATTTCTAATAACTTTACTTTTACTCATTATTATACTTCAACAAAACAGAGACTCAAGAAACATAATTAATTACGAATATTTTCGAGATAACGACAGAGTAAATAAACATGAAACAATCGACAATCACACCAGCGATATATATTGAACCATCACAGGTTAGCCACAACACATACTTTATCTCACATCACTAAAATGTACCTGATGAACACGGACGTTAATAATAACACCATTTGACAGCAGTTTAACAGCGCCGCAGTGGGTCACGCCCATGTAGAACACATTTAAAAAAAAAATTAAAATAGTTGTAGTCTTCGGAATTGAATAAATTATATATCTATTAAAAGGTAATAGTCTGCAGATTCAGAAAACTCAAAAAAGTAAAAATTTAACTTTTCATGATTTGAGCCTTTCCGGAGCCCCTTAAGTGTATTTGAATGCGTGATGTCTGTTCTCTCGGACATGTCCAAGAAGAACAGACTCCATGTATTCATATAACTGATTTGCGTGAGTGGGCAATGAGACCAGCGGTTTCAGTGCGGATGCACAATTACGTTCGGCCTCTTGCGGGAAAGTCAAAGCAGCGGGCATGGAGGATATGGACTGGGACTGCGAATAGGTGGCGCTGGATGGGAATGTGTGTCTGCCGACAGGAACACCGAGACAGTCCACACAGCCGCGATAAACACTGTGTCCTCATGGCGAAGTGGTTGACTTAACTGCCTACTAAGCAGCAGATCACGAGTTCGAATCGGCACACATTTACAATCACCGCCGCTGATAGCGTATAATGTCCTGATGCAGCTCACATCAATAGTTCCTTCCCTTTCATTCCCTTTACCCTACCTCCACCTTCAGTTTACATAATAGCTTCTGAGACTATTGAGAGTAAAACAGCAAATGACCATGGAAACAGATGGAGGCTTTTGAATAAATTTTTCTTGTAATCCTGCTTTCTCCCAGATCGAACAACACATGAACGGGATTAATGCTATTCCATCACCTGCTGGTAATTGATTTTTATAATGATAATTTCCGTCGTTTGTAACCTTTGCTTGAACAATAGTTTTGGTTGTTGATAACGTGTGTGTGTCTGCTTGTGTCTGTGTGTTTTGTCTTTTTGGTTCAAATCAAATGGTTCAAATGGTTCTGAGCACTATGGGACTTAACTTCTGAGGTCATCGGTCCCCTAGAACTTAGAACTACTTAAACCTAACTAACCTAAGGACACCGCACACATCCATGCCCGAGGCAGGATTCAAAACGGCAGACTGTTGCGCGTAGAACCGCTCGGCCACCCCGGCCGGCTTGCCTTCTTCCAAATGCTATATAATGGTTGTTAGTCGGCATAGCCCCGCCTACTGAGGGTTTAAATCTTCCTGTACAGTGATGTCTCATTGAATATCAGCAGCTGTTGAAATATCAGCAGCTGTCGAAGACATTACCCGACTTCATTGCTCTAACTTGTTTGAAAACTTTATACTCAGGGACGTGCATAATTGATTCACAGATTCAGACAGTTAAATTTATCGATAATGTTGTGCAGTATGATTTTGGAAGCAAGGGCAGAAATAAAATTTTGTCAGAAGCCAACTGAGACGGCTATAAGTGGGGTGCGTATGCTGGCTACGCAGCGATGTCGTAACATACTGTCAACACGGAAAGCCCGAGGTAAAGACAAGGTGGGAACTCGTTTCGTCAGACTATGCAGGAGGGGAGCCAAGAACAACTGAATCAGGAGTTTGAAGATAGTAAGGAGTAGACCGCTCAAATGTGGACGGCTTTCAAGATGCACACCTCGTAAAAGAAACCCCTAAGACAATGAAGTAAAATACTAGAGCAGCCCAGAGCGCCAACAGGCTCAGTAAATCAGTAAACGAGAGCACATTTATTCACCGTTCGTATAGGGTAGGGGGGGGGGGAAGAGGATATCATATCATTGTTTGCTAAAAAGCCTCCACACTCCTCAAGTTCATACTCAGAGTAAGGTCATTCCAGCTACGTCATGGACACCGATGGAACACCAGCTGTATTAAGTACTAAGATGCTCCCGTGAATTCAAAAAGTGCCTACAAGCCGCCGACAAATTGCTCCACAAGCTCACTCGCCCCCGCCCTTCACTCGACTTCCTGTTATCAACACGTCTCCGGCTCTGAGCGAAATAGTAATTCACAAAATATTCAGATTTAATCGTCTACATCTACGTGATTACTCTGCTATTCACAATAAAGTGCCTGGCAGAAGGTTCAGTGAACCACCTTCATGGTCTCTCTACCGTTCCACTCTCGAATGGCACGCGGGAAAAACGAGCACTTAAATTTTTCCGTGCGAGCCCTGATTTCTCTTATTTTATCGAGATGATCATTTCTCCCTATGTAGGTGGGTGGCAACAGAACGTTTTCGCAATCGGAGGAGAAAACTTGTGATTTAAATTTCATGAGGCGATCCCGTCGCAACGAAAAACGCCTTTCTTTTTAATGATTCCCACTCCAATTCACGTATCATGTCTGTGACACTGTCTCCCCTATTTCGCGATAATACACAACGAGCTGCCCTTCTTTGTACTTTTTCGATGTCATCCGTCAGGCCCACCTGATGAGGATCCCACACCGCACAGCAATACTCCAGAATAGGGCGGACAAGCGTAGTGTAAGCAGTCTCTTTGGTAGACCTGTTGCACCTTCTAAGTGTTCTACCAATGAATAGCAGTCTTTGGTTTGGTCTACCCACAATATTATCTATGTGATCGTTCCGATTTAGGTTGTTTGTAATTATAATCCCTAAGTATTTAGTTGAATTTATAGCCCTCACATTTGTGTGACTTATCGCGTAATCGAAATTTAGCTGATTTCTTCTAGTACTCATGTGAATAACTTCGCAATTTTTTTTATTCAGGGTCAATTGCCACTTTTGGAACCATACAGATATCTTATCTAAATCATTTTGTAAGTCGTTTTGATCGTCTGAAGACTATACAAGACGGTAAATGACAGCATCATCTGCAAACAATCTAACCGTCCTTATGTAAAGTAAAAATCATAGTCCAATATTTTTATGTTTACATAACGCGTTACAGTTCTTCCTCTGATCTTGACAGAACTAGCTGATGATCTGAATACTCAGTAGGACGGCGGTTCACACCCGCGTCTGGCCATCCTGTTTAGATTTTCCGTGATTTTCCTAAATCGCTTCACGAAAATGCCCTGCTAGGTCCTTTAAAAAGGGAGCAGGCGATTCTACATCACTTCAACATACATACTCCACAAGCCACATACGATACTTGGCGGAGGGTACCCTGCACCACTACTTCTCATTTCCCCTCCCATTCCACTGGCAAATAGAGCTCTGTATGACCCCTAATTTCACGTATCTTACAGGGTGTTTCAAAAATGACCGGTATATTTGAAACGGCAATAAAAACTAAACGAGCAGCGATAGAAATACACCGTTTGTTGCAATATGCTTGGGACAACAGTACATTTTCAGGCGGACAAACTTTCGAAATTACAGTAGTTACAATTTTCAACAACAGATGGCGCTGCAAGTGATGTGAACGATATAGAAGACAACGCAGTCTGTGGGTCCGCCATTCTGTACGTCGTCTTTCTGCTATAAGCGTGTGCTGTTCACAACGTGCAAGTGTGCTGTAGACAACATGGTTTATTCCTTAGAACAGAGGATTTTTCTGGTGTTGGAATTCCACCGCCTAGAACACAGTGTTGTTGCAACAAGACGAAGTTTTCAACGGAGGTTTAATGTAACCAAAGGACCGAAAAGCGATACAATAAATGATCTGTTTGAAAAATTTCAACGGCCTGGGAACGTGACGGAAGAACGTGCTGGAAAGGTAGGGCGACCGCGTACCGCAACCACACAGGCCAACGCGCAGCTAGTGCAGCAGGTGATCCCACAGCGGCCTCGGGTTTCCGTTCGCCGTGTTGCAGCTGCGGTCCAAATGACGCCAACGTCCACGTATCGTCTCATGCGCCAGAGTTTACACCTCTATCCATACAAAATTCAAACGCGGCAACCCCTCAGCGCCGCTACCATTGCTGCACGAGAGACATTCGCTAACGATATAGTGCACAGGATTGATGACGGTGATATGCATGTGGGCAGCATTTGGTTTACTGACGAAGCTTATTTTTACCTGGACGGCTTCGTCAATAAACAGAACTGGCGCATATGAGGAACCGAAAAGCCCCATGTTGCAGTCCCATCGTCCCTGCATCCTCAAAAAGTACTGGTCTGGGCCGCCATTTCTTCCAAAGGAATCAGTGGCCCATTTTTCAGATCCGAAACGATTACTGCATCACGCTATCTGGATATTCTTCGTGAATTTGTGGCGGTACAAACTGCCTTAGACGACACTGCGAACACCTCGTGGTTTATGCAAGATGGTGCCCAGCCACATCGCACGGCCGACGTCTTTAATTTCCTGAATGAATATTTCGATGATCGTGTGATTGCTTTGGGCTATCCGAAACATACAGGAGGCGGCGTGGATTGGCCTCCCTATTCGCCAGACATGAACCCCTGTGACTTCTTTCTGTGGGGACACTTGAAAGACCAGGTGTACCGCCAGAATCCAGAAACAATTGAACAGCTGAAGCAGTACATCTCATCTGCATGTGAAGCCATTCCGCCAGACACGTTGTCAAAGGTTTCGGGTAATTTCATTCAGAGACTACGCCATATTATTGCTACGCATGGTGGATATGTGGAAAATATCGTACTATAGAGTTTCCCAGACCGCAGCGCCATCTGTTGTTGAAAATTGTAACTACTGTAATTTCGAAAGTTTGTCTGCCTGAAAATGTACTGTTGTCCCAAGCATATTGCAACAAACGGTGTATTTCTATCGCTGCTCGTTTAGTTTTTATTGCCGTTTCAAATGTACCGGTCATTTTTGAAACACCCTGTATTTTCGTGGTCCTTACGCGCGATCTACGTTGGCTGCAGTAGAATCGTTCGCCAATCAGCACCAAATGCCGATTTTATAAATTTTCTCAATAGTGTTTCTCGAAAAGAACGTCGCCTTCCCTTCAGGGATTCCCATTTTAGTTCCCGAAGGAACTCGGTAACACGTATTGTTCGAACCTACTAGTAACAAATCTGGCAGTCCGCCTCAGAATTACTTCGATCTATTCCTTCACTTCGATCTGGTACGGATCGCAAACACTCGAGGGGTACTCAAGAGTAGATTGCACCAGCGTTATGAATGCGGTCTCGTTTACAGACGAATTACTCTTTCCTAAAATTCTCCCAATAAACCGAAGTCGCCCTTTTGCCCTCTACCACAGTTTTCACATGCCCGTTGCACCTCATATAGCTTTGCAACGTTACGCCCAGGCATTTAAACGACTTGACTGTGTCAAACAGGACACTGGTAATACTGTATCCGAGCATTACAGGTTTGTTATTGCTACTCATCCGCATTGGCCTACATTTTTCCACATTTAGACCTAGCTATCACTCATCACACCAACTAGAAATCTCTAAGTTGCTTTGTATCTCCCTACAGTCACTCAACGTCGGCACCTTACCGTACAGCACAGCATCATCAGCAAACAACCGCAGAACGCTGCCAACCGAGTCTGCCAAATCATTTATGTATATTGAGAACAACACAGGTCCTACTACACTTCCCTGGTGACCCTTACGATACCCTTGTCTCTGATGAACTCTAGCCGTTGAGGACAACATACTGGGTTCTATTATTTAAGAATTCTTCGAGCCTCTCATATATCTGTGAACTTATTCGATATGCTCCTACCTTCATTAACAGCCTATCCTTCTGTAAACTTAGATTGTGCTTCGTCTTCAATGACCTCGTTGTCGACGTGACTTTAAACACTAATCTCCTCCCCATCATCTGAATATTTAACTGTCTTTGTCCTTCATCTTGTTGAAAAGCTTTGATGATGAAATACAGCCTTTCCTCTTCACCAGTTTTTACTACCAATGTATGAAGGAACTAGCCACAAAGATGAGAAACGTCAATGAAGCGAAGAGAAATGCAAGAAAGACCAAAGTCATGGATTCATAAAACTTTAAGAAAATAAAGCAAAATTCATGTAGATAAAATAACACTTGCAAACGTGGAATAGTTGTTGACACCAGGAGCATTTCTTTCCATATAATCGGATAAAACTGAAAGATCTGTTAATTGTTTGGCTATAGTGTAGTGTCAGGTGACTAACAGAGCATATATCTGCTCCATGAAGTAGAGGAGGAGAAGCAGATGAAGTGAAACATGCGCATCGGAAAAGTAACAGCATAAATCCTTGGACAGTATTG
This sequence comes from Schistocerca cancellata, assembly GCF_023864275.1. Taxonomy (NCBI): domain Eukaryota; kingdom Metazoa; phylum Arthropoda; class Insecta; order Orthoptera; family Acrididae; genus Schistocerca; species Schistocerca cancellata. Next base: position 22,301,412 of record NW_026046729.1, on the reverse strand, counting down.
AAATGCAGTCGTGTAGAGAAACGCTTAAAGATTGCTAGAATGAAGAGTGAAGCGGTACGTCCACGAAAAGGAGAGTAGATAATAGTAACGGTAATGATAAAGAGTGAGGAAAGCGTCTTGGCTCGGACATACGTTGCAAACAAACCGTGTGCAACTAAGATTCAACGAAAGAGAGGGAGAGAAATGTGGTTGGGCTGATGATTGACGTTTAAAATGGAGAAAGTTACCAGCAGACTGAGAAAGACGCGTAGACAAAAAGAGCGCTTTTCGATACTTGTCGCATCAGAGGTATCAAAGAAGAAAAGAAGAATACCGCATAGTGGAGGGAGAGTTGGAGTAACAACACATAATTCTTTAACTAAAACAGTTTTCAAAATAATCGTTAGTGAATAGTTCTATAAATAATGAAGTTAGCTATAATCGTTTAGGGGAACACACTATTTGAACGCTGTTTCTTTTGGTGAGTATTTCACAACCGCCAATGAGTTGTCCGGTTTAGGAGCCTTTAGAAATTACTTTACACGGAAGAAATACTAAGTTTATGGTTTCAGTATTGCTCTCAGACTTCTGTTTGGAAAAGAGCAGGCAATTATTGACAATAAACTTGGTTCTATAATACGTTATTCGGAGTCCAGCGATAATGGGTGAAAATACGAGTTGCGAACTATTTGTTCAATTTGTAGGTTACTAAATATTACTTGCAAAGTTGATGAAACGACTATTCAACTGGCGTTGGGCATGGGAAAAGTAATTAATCTGTATTTACTTTTCATCACGTGTTACATAGAGTTATGAGCGTATTGCGGGAAAAAGATCATAGGAACCATACAGTGACGGACGCGAATTCTACTCTGTTTAAAAGTTCCGACTAAGACCTGGATCATAAGGCGGTACGAAGGGAAAAGAGAGGTAGTTGAGGTGAAAAATGAGTATGGATATAAATGGGAATATTTGTGGAGTTCCCACCAAGCAAAATATTAACTGACCTGATTATTGTGAACGATGATTATAGTCTGTGTCCAAATCAACACTCCTTCGCTTACCCTCCTCTGTGTTACGGCGACTAACATGTAAATGTGTCAATTTGTACTGGAAACGCACGATATGCTAGGGCCACAGTCGTGTTCTGCCACTACAAGGTACACACGGATCTTGTTACACTTCAGTAACCTGATATCTTGTTGACATGTCACTGTCCCAGCACGGTTGTAGTGCTCAGGTCGAGGGTCTGTTGCTGCTGAACTAAGACCGAAAATAACTGGAGAGGTCGATTGATTGTACTAAATTATGTAAGTTTCAAATTAGAAATGCCAACAGGTTTCTTACTGACAAAAGACGAAACAGAAAAGCTATAAGCTGCCAATAAGACTTTTCCACACCTTCGATTACAGAGTCACAGTACTACGATTCGCCGACCGCGGTGGCCGAGCTGTTCTAGGCGCTTCAGTCCAGAACCGCGCGACTGCTACGGTCGCAGGTACGAATCCTGCCTCGGGCAGGGATGTGTATGATGTCGTTAGGTTAGTTAGGTTTAAGTAGTTCTGAGTTCTAGGGGACTGATGACCTCAGATGTTAAGTCCCACAGTGCTGAGAGCTATTTGAACCAGTACTACGGTCCATATAGAAACGATCGCAATCCTTTTGCATTACATCTTATAGGAAATGATAATCATAAAAATTATGTAGACTGTTACTCTGTTATTCCCTGCTTTATACGCAGGGTCGTGTTAGTTGAATACAATATTATACGGCGCGTATCGCGAATTTTAATTGTGCTGTCAGGAACGCGAACCACTCCGCAACTCCTCACTTCACACTGACCAGACAGAACGAATCACTCCAATTCGTAGCGTACGTGTGGCGGGAGGCGAAAGTGCGCAGTGTGCGTCGTCTGAAGATCGTTATTCATGTGCCACTGAAAATTGTTGTAAAAATCAGATCTGAAACAACTGGAAGAAAGCTTGCCATTGAGAGCACCTTCAGAATGGCCGACAATAAAACATGAATTGAAACATCGTGATATTTGAAAAAAATCAATTAGACATGGTAATCATGCTTTACGTTGGTGAGCCTCTTTCTCCCTCCCTCTCTCTCTCTCTCTCTCTCTCTCTCTCTCTCTCTCTCTCTCTCTCTCTCTCATGAAGGGTGAGGCACACGTGCACACGTGGTTTCCGTTTTCAATTACGGAGTGGAATAGAGTATGTCCCGACATGTCAGGCCAATAGATGTTCAATGTTGTGGCCATCATTTGCTGCACACAATTGCAATCTCTGGCGTAATGAAAACCGTACACGCCGCAGTACATCTGGTGTACTGTCGCCGCAGGCTGCCAAAATACGTTGTTTCATATCCTCTGGGGTTGTAGGCACATCCCGGTACACATTCTCCTTTAACGTACCCCACAGAAAGAAGTCCAGAGGTCTGGCCAATTTATGCGTCCTCCACGTCCTATGAAACGCCAGTCGAACGTGTACCTCACCCCTCATGGTAATGTACATGTGCGTCAGTGAAAAAGACCAATAAAAAGGTGTTAGCATGTGGACGTCATGTGCTGTTCCAGTCTGTTCTGTACCTAAGGTCCATCACCGTTCCCTTTGGATCCCTACGTAATTCGGTGCTCTCCGATACACACGATCGAACAGCGGACGAGTGGTACTCAAGCGTCAACTTTACGTTACAATATCTCCGGCTGTAATTAACACTTTACAATGCAACAAACGGCACTGATTACGTATTTGTTTATATGTTCAGATGTGCTAACAAAACTAACGGGTTTCCATTTAAAAAAACGTAGGTTTGTGTTAAAAAACGTACTTCCGTGCATTTTTTTATGGTTTGTATTCACCAATTACACTAGCCCCTCTCCTCACGTTCGGTCTGTGGGATCGATTCGTCAGTATTTGATGTGGTTTACGAAATATATCCAGCGGTAATGTTAGGTGACTCACACTGTATATATATGTATATAGTTGAGGCAGTGATAAAGTGGGGACTTTCCCATACGACCAACTCACGAGTATACAGTGAATATCAGGAAGCTGGAAAAACATCAAATCTCCGACATCGTTGCGCCCGGAAAACGATCCTGCAGGAACGGGACCCATGACGACTGAAGAGAATCGTTCAACGTGACAGAAGTGCAACCCTTCCCCAGATTTCTGCATATTTTAAATGCTGGGTCGTCAACAAGTGTCAGCGTGCAAACCGTTCGACGGAACATCATCGACATGGGCCTTCGGAGCCGAAGGTCCACTCATGTAGCCTTGTTGACTGCACGACACAAAGCTTTACGAATCGCCTGGGCCCATCAACACCGACAGTGGACAGCTGATGCCTGATTATTATGATGTTTGGTTTGTGGGGCGCTCAACTGCACGATCGTGAGCGCCCATACAAAGTCCCAATTTTTACACAGTCCAATTTTTACGCAATCCAGTATAGCCACTGTCACGAATGATGAAGGTGATGATGATGATGAAATGATGAGGACAACACAAACACCCAGTCCCCGGGCAGAGAAAATCCCAAACCCGGCCGGGAATCGAACCCGAGACCCCTCGACCCAGAGGCAGCAATGCTAGTCGCTAGACTACGAGTTTATGAGTGGATACATGTTATGTTGCCTGGTCGGACGAGTCTCGTTTCAAATTGTATAGTGTGGATGGATGTGTCCAGGTATGGAGACACCGTCACGAATCCGTGGACTGTTCAAGCTGGTCGAGTCTCTGTAATTGTGTGGGGCGAGCGCATCTGGAGTGATATGCGACCCATGATACGTCTAGACAGGACTCTGATAGGTGACACGTACGTAAGCAACCTGTCTGATCACCTGCATCCATTCATGTCAATCGTGCGTTTTGATGGAGTTGGGCAATTCCAGCAGGACACTGCGACACCCCACACGACCACAATTGCTACGGAGTGGCTCTGGGAACGCTCTTCTCAGTTTAAACACTTCCGCTTTCCACCAAACTCCCCAGACATGAACATTATTGAACATATCTGGGATGCCTAGGAACGTGCTGTTCAGCTGTGATTCACCCCCCTCGTACTCTAACGTATTTATGGACAGCCCCTGCAGTTCATGGTCTCAGTTCCTTCCAGCACTACTTCAGACATTAGTCGAGTCCATGCCACTTCGTGTTGTGGCATTTCTGCGTCCTCCTGGGACACCAGTACAGGCGATATTAGGCAGCTTCACCATTTCCAGTTTCTTTGGCTCTTTATATATAGAGAAGGAGAGAGAGAGGGAGAGAGAGAGAGAGAGAGAGAGAGAGAGAGAGAGAGAGCAACGTAAAACATGCATGACTAATTCAATATTTGTCCCAACATGTAGCTGTTCAAAGGAAATTATGATCAAAATACATACAAGCCAGCAACCAGCTTCCTATACGAAAATACTAAAAATAATTTATGTGAAAGTTGCCAAGTGCCACAGATTATCTCTTCCAACTATGTTCTTTAAAGTAATGTACAGTCTCCAGCTATAGCAGACATATCCCTTTTTGCTTTGTCTTTTGACATTTTGCACTGACAACCTATACACCAAGGTACATAGAAAGTATACAGTAAAATTCGCGTTGTTTTTATCCGACAAATAACCTATCCTAGCCAGTAAGTCTTTATTTTATCCTTGTATTATCCTGTTGCACTTTCCGTTATCTCTATGCCTCTGATGTCTTGTCTAATTTTTGTACGTTTCACAATGTTCACTTTTGATCTCGACTAGAGTTCACTGAAGATTATCTTCATACATAAATCTCCGGGGTTTTCAGCTTCTGCCCTTATTGCCATGAGTTTACTGATGACATTGTTCTTCAGCTTTAGCATTTCGTCAGTTGCCTCTGGAACGTTGCAGAAGTTATGGGCTCCCATTTTAAACACTTGGAAAGAGTTTGGAAGTTTTGCAATTGTGATGACTTTACTTAAGTTACCAGGTATGTATGACTTTCTGACTCTCTTGTGCTTCTCTGTTATAGGAAAGTCACATGTAACCTGTACAGCTATATTCTCTCTCATCGCAAAGGCACAAGCCCCCTTTGAAACTACAAGACCCATGAACTTCAGACGCACGCAATCTATCGATGCTGGTGTGAACTACTTACAAGGCTTATCACATTTGAACCCACTGAAACCGTAATGTGCGTTGGTAATTTGTAGCTGTCTATGTGAAAATATCTGTTTCAACCTAAATGGCACTTTTTCGTTTTATACTTCAAGGTTCCAGTTATACTTGACCATGTATTAATAAAACAATCTGTGTCAACAGCCAGTCAGATCGTCCTCCTATTAAACTATCGCAGTTTCTCACGGAATTGGTACTCACTGTGTCATCTGTTGTCTTCCTCTCACCCCCATCTCATACGTCATGCCTCATCTGCTGTAATCCCAGCCAAACTATGGAGTGAATCTTTCGAAGTAATCTTATGGCTCCAAAACCAGAGATATGAGACATATTCTCCCTTGTCAGACTTTCAAAACTGGATGGTTCTTACAAACAACAGATAATTTTGAAAAAAGGTTAGTCTCCTGTAACTGTGAACAAAAATAAAAAAAAACTGAACAAGGGCCTCTCAATAGCAGCATCATCTCATTAAGATTCTGTTCTCATATCATTCCCAAACTTAATTTGCATTACTGAATATAGTTCCTTTGTTATGCCCATCTGGCTTGGATCTCCGCCCCCCCCCCCCTACCTTTTATAAATCCCTCCAAATCCTTGAACGTCATGCTCTCCGCCTCACCTATCGCATCCGTCTCCCCTCCCCCATGCGGATCCTGTACGATCTCATCCCCTTCCCCCACCTCCTCCTTTTCCTTGAAAGGATACGGATCCTGTACACCTCCCGCAAACTCGATCCTCCTCACCCGCTCGTCTCCCCGCTCCTCTCCCACCCCCGCCCGCTGCCGCGCCTGTATTCCCACGTCCCACCCGGTCTCCATCTCTCCACCCTCCTTACCCTCTCCCAAGGTGCCTTCCGCCAGCTCCCCCTCCCTGATGATGTCCTCCTCCCCTCCATCTGCCCCTCCTACCAGCTTTGATCCTCCCTCCCTCTTCCTGTATCTGTTCCTTTGGGCACCCTCCATTCCTCCCCCCCTCCTCCCCACTTCTCCCCCGGGCCTCCCCTCCCCTCCCCTGTCCTTCTCCTCCTCCTCCCCTCTCCTCAGCCATTGGCCTCTCTGTTCTCCCCTCTCCACCCTCTCCACCCACCCTCGCCCTGCTTCCCCTCTTGGCAGGTCCCCGGACTCGCACACGCTACGTGGACTTTCGCGCGCCGGAGATCATCGCTATCTGTGTCTCGTGTGTGTGACGTCGTTTCGTATTTTAGTGTCCGCCGTCACGCTTCTCCGTTCACTTGTGCCATCGGATTCATCAGTGTTCTGTGCGCCGTGTCAACGTGTTTTCAGTGTCTTTCTCGTCGAGTGTGAACGGCTCCGTGTTTTTTGTGTGACTGTGACCACTGTTTTTTTTTGCCCGTCACTGTGTTCATTTTCATTCTCCATTTTTTGTACTGTGATTGTCAACTCTCTGGCTGAAGAGCGGCGTAGCATGCCGCTGCCAGCCTATCTGTTTTGTTCAGGTGTTAAAATAACAATAAAGTAAAAAAAAACTGAATATAGTGAAATTAGGAAACGTTAACGAAGTGCTTTCAGTGAGTAATGCAAGACTTTTTTTATCAGTGTCAGATTTCGGTTGAAGGAAACTTGGAGTTTTCTGTAGGGCATCGTGTAACATTCCCACTTCAGCCACTACGATTTCATGAAGTTCTAATAGGCTTTATGTAGCCTTGAAAACGGCGTCTTAGGAGGTGCGTTCGAAGCAGAGAGCTCTTTCTGGGTTTCGTAGGGCATACAGATGATCATAGACGCTTGCAGAGTGTCTACAGGGATGGAGCAGTGAACAAAAGCCGTTGGGCGAGGCGTCTGCCTTCATCTCGATAAGGTCTCGCAAACATTTCCGATCTCCCTCGTACGTTCCGACGGGCCGCACAGCTGTGGCTCTTGCAGTAGGAGCGGTCACTGTCATTAGAGGCGATCAACGGATCACAACCAGACACCTCGTCGCTCAACTGAACGTCTCTGGTGGTAGTGCTGAAACATTCCGCCGTCAGTTGCCGTACTCGAGGTAGTGTGCCCGCTGCGTTACTTGCCGCTTAACAGAAAAGCATTAAAGACAACGAAGGGCCATTTGTACAGTGAAGGATGCGCTCTACTGACGAGCTCATTGGTGCATCAAGTCGTTGGCTTTGACGTCGACTAGTAGAGTACTATATGGGGCATACGTAGGGCCACATAGTAAGGTGGCGCATGGCTAGCACATTGAACAGAGATGATGTTGCAAAAAAGGGTTTTGTAGCCAAAAAAGATGAGAATAATATGGTGTATTCGAATCCTGGATAAAACAAAGCTGGTTTCAGAAAAAAAATGTGTTGCACTACTTATTGAACACCTCCCCTATATTTAGCTGTTTTTAATTAGTTGATAAATTACGAATATGCTGTTCCTCAAGGCAATGTTTCTAGTTAAATTTGAGTGTTCTATCACAATTGCATTACTATTTCTGAAGCATAACATGTTAATATTTAACAAAAGTAACTTTGAAGTTAGGAACACTTCATTGACCAGTTCATTTGTTTTGCAAACGATGCTCTCATCTTTTTCTGGTGGAATAAGTCATCAGCAGTCATGTTACTACATTCCACAATGTAACGATAACTCATGTATTTATTATGAACCATTTTTCTATATGCCCGGTGGCGTCCTTTTTCACTATCATTAAATACAGGGTGACACTTATTGAACTATAAAATAAAATTGTGATAACTTCTGAACGGTTTTCGGTTGGACATTCAAACTGCATGCCGGCCGCGGGAAATGATGGAAATTACTATGCGTATGATTAGTTTGGCTTAGCGAGGAAGGCCACTTTCATTTGGATGGATGAGCAAAATAGGCGCATATGGGGGACTGAGAATCCGCATTTAGCGATCGAGAAGTCTCTTCACCCTCAAGGGGTGGCTGTGTGGTGTACAGTGTCCACTCACGGAATAATCGGTCAGATATTCCTTGATGGCACGGTGACAACCGAACGGTACGTGAAGGTTTTGGAAGATGATTTCATTTCCACTACCCAAAGTGACCCTGGTTTCGACAAGAAGTGGTTCATGCAAGACGGAGTTCGACCCCATCGAAGCATGTAGAATTTCGCTATTCATCTGTGCCGCATGATCGCAAATGATGGAAGGCATATCTAACATGTCATAACCATAATCCGAATATCTGTAGGGACATTTATATGTTGAATGAAGTGTGTGGGCACCGTAGTTTGTAACTAATTTACTTTTTTTTCATACAGTTCAATAACTGTAACCCTGAATCTTTACTCTTAAAATGTCAAGTTTTGCTAAAATACGGTACTAAATTTACAAAAATTGTTAAATTATTTCTCTGTGGTACCCCTCGATAGCTGAGTGGTCAGCACTACGGAATGCCGAGCAAAGGGGCACGGGTTCGATTCCCGGCTGGGGCGAAGATTTTCTCCGCTCAGGGACAAGGTGCTTGTGTTGTCTTCATCATCATCATGTCATCCAAAGGGGTGGTGACAGGAGGGGCATGCGGCCATCCCTTAAATTAACCATGCCCATAACCATGACGACTCCGCGAAACCGCTGGACAAAGGCACCAGAAAAAAAGAAGTTAAAATTTCTCGTCAGCACAGTGCTGTCCTCTTAGCATGATCAGAATTTTTTTTCCTTTTTGACGCTTGAATGTTATGTCAACCACTACATTATAAAAGATTTTGCACACGTTTGCTTCTCCTCCTTTTTGAATGAACTTCTTCACATAATGACTTTTGTGATTGTGGAGATAAAGGATTTCTGTACTCGCACAGCAACTGGGGACTGGTGTGTACAGACCAGCGACTGCGCCATCTGGCCCTGAGCCCGTCATGTGCAACGTGACGTAGCACTGCTTGATGTCCTTTTCTCCCAGGTTGCAGCTAAATTGATCACTCTCAGTCCTTCCTGCCGTCTCCAGTCGCAGCATAGAGGACTCGTACGTAGTTACGTGAAAAACATCAAATAATACCAATTAGTTTCTTAGTTTGCCTAAAAAGTTATAAACCTGAAATAAATTGCGATAAACTCTGTTACTACCTTTGACCACAAACATCTCCGTTATACAGTGACATTAATCAATGTAATGTCTTCCTGTTATTCACTTTAACCTTGCGGGCTAAATTTGCAGTGTAAATGTAAGTCCGTAACTTGGTCTGAGTTGGTGCGTCAGCTGCCAGCTGACACAAGCGGCACTGTCCACTCATAGTCATGCGATTTCACTGATCTACCTGCACATCGCTTGAACTTTAAATTGCCGAGTTTTATTCTATAACGAATTGTGAAGCTGTGCAAGTGCACTAAAAGACAATGTAATAGTGTTGATTTTCTTAATTAAGAACAACACGTAATTTGAAATAGTACTGCAGGCCGCGGTGGCCGAGCGGTTCTAGGCGCAGTCCGGAACAGTGCTGCTGCTGTGGTCGCAGGTTCGAATCCTGCCTCGGGCATGGATGTGTATGATGTCCTTAGGTTAGTTAGGTTTAAGTAGTTCTAAGTCTACGGGACTGATGTTAAGTCCCATACTGCTTAGACCCATTTGAACCATTTTTCAAATAATACTGCTCCCAGGAACATTGTTGCTTCCTTTCTCAAACCCACTGGGTATGTGTTTAGAGAGCAGTGAAGTGTACTAGAATAAGATTACCTAAATATCCTACCAGTACTGCAATACTTTTCGCCACTTTTAGGATAAAATGAGCCGCTGTGAAACCACGAATCTACCTTTCGTTAACTAGAAAATATTTGTTCAGTTACAGTCATATTTTATCCTTGCATCTTATAACAGAAATATGTTCTTCCACCACGTTAATTATCCATTATGTGCTCATAACCTCATTGATAGACCTTTAAGCACCGCAGCTGCACATCCTGTCACTATACCATAATAATACAAACTCTAAACAACACGTTTTGGAGAGATCATTAGTGCAATGTAGCACTGAAACTACATATATTCGTAATACATGAGTATAAATATGAAAAGAATCAATTACGACCTGTTAATTTCTAAGGTGCTCTTGTCACGCTAACCGCTGCTGAGAGGAGGAAAGTAGCGTCGCAAAATTGAAGCGTTTTTAACTTTTGAGGCATAGTGTTTCTCCCTTCATCTCATATATTCTTGTCTGGTAATTCCAGTAACTGGGGAAAAACCGTACAGGGCTCGCCACATACTTTTCCAGACAGATATAGCTCATTTACAAGTATCTTTTAATAGCAAAAACCGCACTGCGATATTCATCTCCAAGCACAGAGACACCGTGGTATCTATCGCGTCCTCGTACGTTAAAATATGAATTACTTCATACATAAAATAGATTCTAACCTAATCTAAACTCTTCAAGATCGGAAGCAAAGTGACTAAGCTATCGGACGATGTTATCGGAGAACATTTGGCGACGGCATCTGAACACCGTCAGTAGGTGCCACTCTGAACGCAGCCTAAGTTCTACACCTGTGTAGCAGTGTCCCAAGCGTACATGTGCGGAACTGCAGGCTGGTTCACGTCGCGCAGTTACCCGACGTACGTGGGATATTCCTGGAGTGAATCAACGCATGCGCACTAGATGGCAATGCCGAGCGAACGTCGAAGGGCACTATGATTTTTTGTAAACTTGTTCATAGAAATTAAAAATTTCTGAGAGCTCAGAGTTCCTATTCATTAAGTTATTATTATTTATTAAATAATTGTTGTTCACTTATACAACTATCACGAAATTATTTTATTACTGTTTGCAGTTATAGGATGAACTATTCGTTGTATATTGTGACCCTTGGTAGTGCAAGCATACGGTTTTCCGAATTTACGTTTATACTACATTTTGCTCATGGAGGAAGCAGTTGCTTTTGGAGCTGTTATTGTCCTGGCAGTGTCTGTACCCTTAGGATAACGACGACGAAATGCCAGACGATGCTAGGTTTAGCCTTGGCTGGGAAGAAAGGACGACAGCAATGGCATATATTTCCTGCTAATCAAGGAATTGAGGCTCGAAGATCCGCTGTAATTTCGGAACCCCCTCAGAATGGAAACGGCTTATTTCGATAAGCTGCTGTCGATAATCAAGGAAGGAATTCAATAAAGTGACGGAGCAATGTATAAGGGAGTTTCTCCAAGTCGGAAGTAAAAATTACACCATTGTTGTGTTCGGACTTTCTCGCCGACTATTGCCAGTTTCTCCTTCCTTGATGCGGAACTAAATCGATAACCACAGTTAAAAAGTTACCTGCATACATAAACCACCTCCGGAGTATCTTATTGCCGGCCGCTGTGGCCGAGCGGTTCTAGGCGCTTCAGTCCGGAACCGTGCGACTGCTACGGTCGCAGGTTCGAATCCTGCCTCGGGCATGGATGTGTGTGATGTCCTCAGGTTAGTTAGGTTTAAATAGTTCTAGCTTCTAGGGGACTGATGACCTCAGACTTTAAGTCCCATCGTGCTGAGAGCCATTTGAACCATTTTTGTATCTTATTACGATACTGAGGGTCGTGTGAAAATCATATACACACTTTTCCTCACTGTATGCCTGAATGCTTAATACTTGTTAACTTGTTGCCATTTTAGTATCTAGAATACGAGACAGTCACTGCAAAGAATGCTTTTGTTCAGTTATTGCATTTATGAAAATATAATCTCTATAAAATTCACAAAATCTCCAGTATGAAAACCTGAAGTTAACTGCCGGCAAAGTTGTGAACTACAACAGATCACAGTAAACATTAAAAAGCAGAAAGCATGCTGAGAACAATCCGTGATGCACAATCAGGACTTATCGCCGTCTAGTGTGCATGTACGGATTGCCGTGAATTGAGAACTGCTTTCTATTTTCGATCGCGGATAGTGTGTCTGCCAATTCTTAGTACTACATCTACGTCTACATTTATACTCCGGAAGCCACCCAACGGTGTGTGGCGGGGGCACTTTACGTGCCACTGTCATTACCTCCCTTTCCTGTTCCAGTCGCGTATGGTTCGCGGGAAGAACGGCTGTCTGAAAGCCTCCGTGCGCGCTCTAATCTCTCTAATTTTACATTCGTGATCTCCTCGGGAGGTATAAGTAGGGGGAAGCAATATATTCGATACCTCATCCAGAAACGCACCCTCTCGAAACCTGGCGAGCAAGCTACATCGCGATGCAGAGCGCCTCTCTTGCAGAGTCTGCCACTTGACTTTGGTAAACATCTCCGTAACGCTATCACAGTTACCAAATAACCCTGTGACGAAACGCGCCGCTCTTCTTTGGATCTCCTCTATCTCCTCCGTCAACCCGATCTGGTACGGATCCCACACTGATGAGCAATACTCAAGTATAGGTCGAACGAGTGTTTTGTAAGCCACCTCCTTTGTTGATGGACTACATTTTCTAAGGACTCTCCCAATGAATCTCAACCTGGTACTCGCCTTACCAAAAATTAATTTTATATGATCAAATGGTTCAAATGGCTCTGAGCACTATGGGACTCAACTGCTGAGGTCATTAGTCCCCTAGAACTTAGAACTAGTTAAAACTAACTAACCTAAGGACATCAGAAACATCCATGCCCGAGGCAGGATTCGAACCTGCGACCGTAGCGGTCTTGCGGTTCCAGACTGCAGCGCCTTTAACCGCACGGCCACTTCGGCCGGCTTTTATATGATCATTCCACTTCAAATCGTACCGCACGCATACTCCCAGATATTTTACAGAAGTAACTGCTACCAGTGTTTGTTCCGCTATCATATAATCATATAATTATACAATCATATAATCATACAATCTTCCGCCAGATGGTTGCCACGTGGCGTATCGTCGTCTACGCGTTAACACTCTACTCGGCAGCTGAATAAAGCGAAATATTTCTGTTGACTGCAGGATCCCAATATAAAGTTAAAATTAGAAAATGAAATGTTGTCTCAAATAAGAGTAACGTCACAGCTTCCACTGTAACAGGCAGTCTTCTTTCCGTACCGGCCGCGGTGGCCGTGCGGTTCTAGGCGCTGCAGTCGGGAACCGCGAGACTGCTACGGTCGCAGGTTCGAATCCTGCCTCGGGCATGGATGTGTGTGATGTCCTTAGGTTAGTTAGGTTTAAGTAGTTCTAAGTTCTAGGGGACTGATGACCTACGATGTTAAGTCCCATAGTGCTCAGAGCCCATTTGTCTTCTTTCCGTCAATTTAATTGGTACGTAAACTGGTTTAATAGACGTACACCTACAAGGTGATAATTATTAGGAACACTAACGTTTCACGTTCTCTTTCACAGTACTACGACGGTCGTAAGGAGATTGATGTTAAGAGTAACAAATAAACCGAAAAAAATATAGGAGTTTAGGCTTCCGGAGCGGTTGTCAGTTTGAAAACGGAAAATTCCCAGCGTGTGACCGTGCCGTCATGTTGCGATGCATTTCATCTTTTCGACCATTGCAGAAATTTAAAATATTTTACGTTTTCGAGGGAAAATAGCATTTGTATTTTAAATTACCGGATTAAAGTGTGGCAACACATAGTCCTCGAGTGCACTACATTGACTTGATGATGGACATCACATATGGATGAAACATGTTAGCTAACAACATAAATGTGAGTGTGTCTGGTCGTCTCTAAGCGTTGAAGACGTCGTATTTCATACAGCTGAAGAAATGGGCTCCTCGTCAGCAGTAATATAATTTTACTAACACTCAACTCTAGTGAAAGAAGGAATATCACATTTATTGTGGGTGACGAATGGAGATTGAGAGCAAACTCGGTTTGAATAATAATGGAGATGGGGCACTGAAGTATTTGGCTAAACGATTTGGAGAAACGACAAAAAGACGCTATTTGGAAACCCATGTAGGGTTTTGTAACCGTGCCTCCGAAATGCGAAATCATTACTAAGAAGCGGGAACACCACTTTCATATTTCCCTGCATCGCATGGCACCTCAGCAAGGTCGTTTCGAAGTAACAATGAATGCGGAATTACTAAATGGCATTCATTTATTAAGTAAATGTCTTAAGATAGCCTTGTACGCCGAAAACGGGCTAGCACAATAAAAGTTCTAGTGCGCCGTCTTCATTTACTGAGTAAATGTTGGAAGATGGCCTTGTAAGCCAAAAAACCAGTAAACACAATAAAAGTAATACCGTAGAACAAAAGCAAACTAGTGCATTTCGTTTATTACTGCCGTACTTCTTACATTCTTCCTTTACTACGTTCGCATAGTTGATTTCATCGCTTTTCTTATGTTTCAGTGGACTCCGATGTAGAACCACTGTTAATGAATTAAGAGAAAAGCTTTCGAACGAAATACCTCCGTTAAGCTAGATTTTTTCACTGTCGCTAGTATTTAGATGTAACGTAGGGGTGACTGTTGGACCTTAAGGATAGTGTTTTCTTGTCGGTGTTTCGAACGGATTTTACAGTCACATGTAGCAACGCACTCTAGAGACCGCCATAAGCAGTTGCCGGCATTTTCTACTGTTTTTGTTGTTGTGTTACATGAAGATGTGTTTCATGCAGCGTTTATAAATGTTGCCGGTTCTACATATTGAAGTACTGTGTAAGCTATTACAGGTATTTTGAGGATTTGTTAATTTTCACTTACCTGATTTTATGGTGAGTAAAATTCTGTTAATTTTCAAAACTAGTTACCTAAGACGTCGTCGATTGAACCGTATTTCTTCAGTAGTGCACCATCTTATACCCTCGAAACAGGTCTCCTTACAATGGAACACGTGATATTTCCAAATCAACTGACTTTCTTTACTGTCTTAACAATTTTTCCTGTCTCAAAAATAAAAATTTGTATTCGCTGCCAATAACTTCCGTTTCAAACTGTTTTTAACTTGTAACTGGTTGATGATAATAGTTCTTTTTAATTTGATTTCACTTGCTAACTTTTGGTATGTAGTAAAGTAGTAATATAACAGATAGACGATTAAATAAAATACGAAAAAATTTTCTCGACTGCAACAATTATAAATTCGATCACAATATGTGTTTCTAGTCATATGACCATATTGTACTTTGGAACAGTTCTTCACATTTGGAAAAATCTTTTCTCCGGAGTAATTTTTGTAAAGCCAGAAAAAACACTACAGCACACATCAAGTGAGTACTATCAGTATAAAATGGAATAAGAAAATAGATTAAACTCTTATTACACGGCCGGCTAGAGGTCGAAATCTGAAAAGTGTTCCAAAGCAGCCTGGAACACCTGTCTCCTGCATTAAGAATTCCTACCGTTCTTTAAAGTATCGTAGATAGCCACCTGTCGAAAGAACAAACGCACATTTCTTTGTTTTTTTTTTCGGTTTATCTCTACGACTATAGAATGAGAGAATGCTTACAAACGCATTCCAGTAAACGCTAATAAGATCCGCCTTTTAGCGTTTTTGTGTACGTCATCGTGCAGAGCGCTTTGACGTTTATTGATATTTTCACTTCTGTACGTGCACACGTTTGTGCCTGCTGCCAAATAAACAGAATAAAAGCACAAAAGCGAGAAACAAAAGCCCTCCATAGCCGAAATATTGCATCGAAAATACGCTTTGTGTAGTGGTCAATCCATTCATCCAATTTTCCGGTTGTTTTGTAATATTTTATGTTCAAATGTGGAATAAACTCCGAATTGTGCCCACATTTAGAAACATGTGAAAGCCGGTGGAGGTAACCTTTGTTTGTTTAATGGATAACGAATTTGACAGTATAACGAATAGATGCGAGTATAGAGCACTGTGACATTTTTAATTAATTGCACGCCGAATCGTGAGAAATTATAACCAGTTTTACTGTACGAGGCAGTAACGTAATACTTTATTTTACGATATTTTGTCTGTTACTATGTTAGACCATTCACTTTCAGTTTTTTTCAATTCGTGATGATGGTGATGATGATGTTTAGCGCTTGAACTAAAATATGGTGAGACGACTATGGTTGAAATAAATGCCTTAAAGTTAAGGATAAAACTACACTGAAATAACAGTAGAATCATCCTTAAAGTGAATAATTAGATAGTGTCTCCCTCCCTCGTTCCCCTCCACCCCCCTCCCCCTCCTCCCTCTCTCTCTCTGTCAGCACCCGATGCTTCGCTCGAGTAGACTGTACGATCTGCACAGAATTTTTATGTTTCCCTTTAATCGAATTTTATTTTTAAGTTGTTCACAAACTGCAACACATTCTAAGCTTTTCACAGTAATTAAGGCCATATAAGCATGTACTTCTGACCAAAAAGCTATTCTGGTAGCTGGAGTCTGGCGATTTTGTTAGTTCTGCATTTTAAGTTCTTGTGGCGATATTTCCATAAAGACTTTCATCCCTCAACACATGTTTCTATAGAACTAAAGTACCAGATTTCATAAATTTAGTTTTAAATATAACGAAATATCTTCATAAAAATTTTCATCCCCTGTTTCAACCCCTTAGGAGCTGTATTTCCAAAAACAGTGAAACATTTCTTTTGCTTCTAACAGAGAAGCCAAAAACATATTTTTATAGATTTAGTTTTGAAAATTCTTTCGTAATGAATTAATTCATAAAGCTTTTCATCACCTTTTCCACTACCTTAGGCGACTGAATTTTCGAAACCACTGTAACAATTTTTTTTTATTTCTAACCGAAAAGTCAAATGCCAATATTCATAAAAGTACCTTTAAAATCTTTTAAATGGTTGTTTACTAACGATTTCTTTTCAAAAACCTTTCGTCTCCTATTTCACCCCTTAGGTAGAGATACACGTATTTTTTTACATTCCTGACCAAGAAACCAAATATAAATTTTCGTAGATCTATCTTCAGAACCGCCTTAATAGCAAGCTATTTTCACAAAGCCTTTCATGCCTTAGTCACCCCCTGAGTGATAACATATCGAAAAACTTCATCTTAAACGACGCCCACATTGTTAGATTGTTAGATCAACACCCTCTCCAAATTTCAACTTTCTATCCTTTTATATATATATATATATATATATATATATATATATATATATATATATATATATATATATATATATCGTCAGACGGAGACTCTCATTTGTTTCATCAGGTTTACGTGACATAGCTGTCACGGTGTCTTTCAAGTGCCATGGAAGCCATGCGAACGGCACTCATTGTTCAATATTGCCCCCGCCACCCCCCCACCCCCCTCTACAATTCTCGTCCATGTGTGATGCATATTTCGAGTAGCTGTTCGCGTCGATGACACACACTGAACACACTGAACACAACCACCAACCTAATGTGACAAGAATCGTCAGTCGTCCAATCAGGCGATGGTCCAATACCGATGACTCCGCACACTGCATCGCAATTTACGATGTCGTTGGCTTCACCTGGCAACACACAACGATGAGCCCTTAGCGCCAGCATTTCACCCGGAACAGTTCCCTCCCATTTACTCACCTCTCTGCAAATCCACAGGTTAAGCCGCCCCTTACCAGCCACCAGTTCCACCTCATGGTAGTTACGAAAATTGTTAGTGTCGCAGATATGTCAGTCGGAGACACTGCCCGTAAGGCTACAATGATACACGCACACACACACACACACACACACACACACACACACACACACACACACACACAAATTGGTGTTTTGCCCTTAAAGAGCGCAGTTAGACGTAACTACATGGCCAATTCCTTTTGCTGCCTTCCTTGCTGCCCAAACTTCCCTCATTCGCTCGCTGTGTTTCTGTTTCCGGTCCTCTGTCCATGCTTCTTGTCGGCTTCGTGTCTTCGGCTTGATCTTGGTTGACTTTTTGGTTGCCCATATTTCTTTCATCTTCCGGCTGTGATCTTGTTTGCGTTCTTCGGTCCATTTTCACCTGTTCGTTTGTCACAGTGTATCTCATGTAGTTTACTTTTCGTAATGATGTTTCTGAATTTTATTCTGTCGTTTATTGTGTCTGGTGTGATGTTTAGTTGGTTCAGGTCGTTTCTTACCTCTGCCACCCATTTGTTGTTTCTAGTGGTTACCGAGTCAAAGATCTGAATTGTAGCATAGTTTTTCTTTCTTCGTTTGAGTCTCTGTCATGTACGCTCATTTTTAGTGTTGCACCGAGGTATTTTAAGCTTGCCGTTTTGTAAATCGTGCCGTACTTTGTGTTCAGAGATGAAAGTTTCATTGTGCCCATAAACTGTGTCTTTGGGTAAGAGATCTGTAGTTCAGTTTTGGAAGCGATTTCGTGTAGTTTTTCAATAGCTTCTTTTGTTTCGTTTATACCTTTCGTGACAATCGCCAAATCTTCTGCAAAAGGCAGGCATTTGATCTATAGGTTTCCTAAAGTTATCCCCTGTTGTGATATTTCCCATTCTTTTATTACCTTATCTAAAACAGATAAAACCCCAATTAAATGATGTTTGTTGCTTCAGGGCGTCAGATATCATTATTGCCACACCTTCCAAAAATACTGTGAGACTAGTGTGGTTAATCCAATGAATGGAATATGGAGCATGTTCCATTTCTCCTTTCGATGTACAAAAATCGTCTTCACTGGAGAATCCTAGTGCTTCTGATTTCACACATAATTCATGTGCGGACTGGAAAGGATCCATCCAGAACTTTTTAGAATAGGTTTCAAATGTTCAAATGCACACATCGTACGCTTCAACTTTTTCCTTTACGCTACCCGACGAGTTTTTTGCTGTTCGTTACTCGCCGCGTAAATAGCACTGGTGGCTGGACGAACGTTCGTTATTTATAACAGGAGGAATCATTTCGCTCAGCTTCTGTGGGTTCGTTGAGGAAATATACCGCTTCAGAGGCCTGTACTCGCTTCTGCAAACTTCGCAATTGAAAGCAGTGATTTTCAAACACTATTGCAACCTGGAAGTACAAGCAGTAAAACAGTGTTACAACTACGAGGCAGTCTCGCGGTAGCGTTCTCGCTTCCCGAGCACGGGGTCCCGGGTTCGATTCCCGGCGGGGTCAGGGATTTTCACCTGCCTCGAGATGACTGGGTGTTTGTGTTGTCCTCATCATTTCATCATCATCCAGGAAAGTGGCGAAACTGGACTGAGCAAAGATTGGGTAATTGTACGGGCGCTGATAACCTCGCAGTTGAGCGCCCCACAAACCAAACATCATCATCATCATCACCACTACGAGGCAAACGCAGTAAAAGTCATAATGGAAATGAGGAAAAACGCAAACTCGGCTATAATGTACAATTATAAGCGGTAAAACACTGCTAAAATGTCCAAGGAAATGTGTTAAAAGACACAGTTATGCAAAGACAAATACCGCAAAGCGGTAAAACAGCGCTCAACAACATGCCCTGAGTGCTGGTCTCCGGAACAACGGCGCCTGCACCAACCAGCATTATACCACAGAATACAGAGTACACAGAACTGAAACTCGGTTGCAGTCCATATATCAAAATTTAGGCCGAATGCGTGAAGTCAGCAATATACAGAGCGAGTAAAAAGGTGTCTGAAGCAAAAAGCGAACGGATACGTTATCTTTACTTTATTAATTGTGGATTTTAGCTGCTCGGCGTACCTACAACTAAAAAGCTGTCTAATGAACTGTTAGAGTTAGAAATAAGTAGTGAGCAGTGCTAAGAGAAAGGACCACACACGAAAGTAACGAGCTGTTCCCACAAAACGGCTTATAACAGGACATCAGAAAAATGAGCATTCCGATTTTCTTGCCCTAAACAATAAAAACTCACTGAGCTGTAAAGCATACTGGAAGTAAATGAAGCAAAGGTACATCAGCTCTTGGGGTTTGTTTTTTTGGTAGAGTTTCTTCTTTTTGCAATTTTATCAAGTAAAGATATGGTTGGTGATATCCTTTTTCTTTACAATTTTAAAAAGTCCTGTTTCTAATTGTCGCGTTTTCTTCACTTCTGTATCGATTCTGTGGAAACTAATTGGCGAACAAAACTGGTTTCTTTCGTATCTTAAAGTTTAATATCACAGATCGATGATGCCGTGTCTATTTCTTCGGTATTTGGATGAGGAATTTACCATTATGCAAGACGCCTTTGGAGTTTTGTTTTACCCATACTTGTTAAAACACTTTTTGTGCTACCTTCAGTGGGTAAAATTCTTACTTACATGTTAACATTTAGAGAAAAAAACTTGGTGTAACCAGGAACTCCTAAGATACGACTCGGAAAACGAATGGTAACGGGATGGGGAGCTATTAATATCAATGGAGGTACCCTGGGAAGAAGGTAGAGCTGGCAGAGGCTGCAAGTAAGATGGGGCTGGACGTTTTAGCTGTTAGTGACATTCGGGTAAGGTGTGAGAAAGAAGAGGAAGTGGGAGAATACAAGGTCTACCTGTCAGGAGTCAAAGCAGGAATAGCACAATGGGGTGTAGGGCTTTACACCAGGAAAGAAATGGAACCCAGCGTAGTTGCAATAAGGTATGTGAAGGAACGACTGATGTGGATAGATTTGACAGTGTCTAGCAACAAAATTAGGATTGTGTCAGTATATTCGCATTGTGAAGGCACAGATCAAGATAAGATGGATAGTTTTTATGACGCACTCAGTGATGTAGTTGTTAGAGTAAAGGACAAGGACAGTGTTATGCTCATGGGTGCTTTTAATGCCAGGATTGGAAATCGAACAGAAGGGTATGAAAAGGTTATGGGTAAATTTGGAGAGGATATGGAGGCCATCAGGAACGGGAAACAACTCTTGGATTTCTGTGTCAGTATGGGCTTAGTAATCACAAACTCCTTTTTTTAAACATAATAACAGTCACCGGTATACTTGGGAAGGCAGGGGAACCAGATCTGTCACTGACTATCTTATAACAGATCAGGAAGGCTGTGAGGGACACACGTGTATTCAAGGGATTCTTTGATGACACTGATCACTATTGCATGGGGGCTAAATTAAAATTAAATATGAATGCAAATATTTTTAGTAGCTGTAAGTCCGATTACGCAAGTCTCGTAAACGGCTGGCCCTGACTAGTTTTAGTACGCAATCTGACTGCTTAGAATGACAACAAAGAATGTAAGGAAATTTCTGTTAGCACAATTAATTAATTAAGTCCCCAGCAACTATAAAACCTACGAAACCAACAAAGCACAAGTGTAGCTGTTCTGTATGTGGTAGTATGACTCAACGCACATCTGGCACGGTTCTTCTTCAACAAGACAAGAATTTTTAAATACCAATTATACTGACGTGATAAAAGAAAATTACAAATACTATAATTGTGCAAGAAAACCAAAATTACACTCTAATACAGGAACACACGCCAGATGCTTTGTTGACTGAACCTGTAATGAAGCATTATTCAGGACACACAAATAATAAGAAAATAAAGAACAGTAGTTAGTTACCTTAATTTATATTGACGAAAAGCACTCAGATCATTACAATATCTCCATTGGAACAACATCTGCTATCTCTCCCATCAAATAACTGCATAAACATGGAACAACACTCTCCACTACCGCATCTCACTCTGACTTCAGCTACAAGCAGTGTCCACCATAACTTCTCGGCAAGAACTGCCTGCCGCTACGTCTCAATAAGCACTGCCAGTGGAGGCGGCGGAACAATACTCTCTGGCGCGATTTCTGGCGCTGTGGCTCAGTGTAGCCACCTTTCATATGCCCTTCCTCCACGGGCTAGAATTTGATGGTATTTTTGCCAGCATTGGTGGTGAAAATACCACCAAATTCGTCAAAAAAAAAATACAGACAAAAATAAAAGATAATATTAATACGTAAGTATCATATAACTAGATAAAATTTTGGCTTTGCACTGACCTTACAATAGCCTAATATATAAAATACAGTAAGGAATACAAATTCTTTCATACATATGACTTCACATAATAGTTTACACAAATATCATGTGGTTAAACAATTCAATCGATAGCGTCAGCAATGACGAATATGAGCAGGTAAGAGTCTTATAACTTTTCACAAACAGTAATACACAAAAAATCAGTTTATACAAATATTCACATAAAATGTTTTCATAACAAGTGGTTGACAGTTCCAGCAGTAGCACCCAGCAATGTTGAGTAGGTGCAGACACCATCAGGTGACATCATTTCAGTAGAAGCAGTCCATCAGTGGCACCCAGCATTGTGGAACAGGTGCAGACGCCAACAGGTGACATCATTTCAGTAGAAGCAGTCCATCAGTGGCACCCAGCAATGTTGAGTAGGTGCAGACTCCAACAGGTGATATCATTTCAGTAGAAGCAGTTCATCAGTGGCACCCAGCAATGTTGAGTAGGTGCAGACAGCAAGAAGTAACATCATTTCAGTAGAAGCAGTTCCATCTGTGGTACCCAGCAATGTTGAAGAGGTACAGACAGCAAGAAGTAACATCATTTCAGTAGAAGCAGTTCCATTTGTGGTACCCAGCAATGTTGAAGAGGTACACACAGCAACAAGTCACATTTCTCAGTAGAAGCAGTTCATCAATGGCACCCAGCAATGTTGAGTAGGTGCAAACAGCAACAGGTGACATCATCTCAGTAGAATCAGTCCATCAGTGGCACCCAGCAATGTTGAGTAGGTGCAGACAGCAAGAAGTAACATCATTTCAGTAGAAGCAGTTCCATCTGTGGTACCCAGCAATGTTGAAGAGGTACAGACAGCAAGAAGTAACATCATTTCAGTAGAAGCGGTTCCATCTGTGGTACCCAGCAATGTTGAAGAGGTACACACAGCAACAAGTCACATTTCTCAGTAGAAGCAGTTCATCAGTGGCACCCAGCATTGTTGAGTAGGTGCAGACAGCAGTCCATAATATTCACTATCACTGATCACACAGTTCATCAGCAGAAATTAAGCATGTCCTAGTGGCACCAATCATGTAGAAAAAGTACAAGTAACAGTCCATAATATTTACTATCACTAATCAGACAGTTCAAGCACGAACAATAGTCTGAACGCACATACAAATGCTTTTACAATGCTCTTACATTAAACATACAAATCATAACAAACACACAAATGATATCAGATAATTGTCATATTACTATTACAAATACACAAACATCAGTAAACCTATAATATTTATGGGTGTCAGTGCAAGCCACTACAAACAAATAAAATAATATTTAGGAGATAGGTGGGTAGGATTAAGAAAGGAAAACACACAAAACACACTCACTCATCTTTCATCCACATTAAGTACTACTGTGTAATTGAATAGTGTTAACTGTGTGAATCCACTTCTGTCAAAATTTCATGTTCATCATGTGCATCAAGTAGTAGTGACAGCAATGTATAACAGTCAATAATAGTTAAGTCAACGTCATAGTCATCATGTCAAGACCAATGTTTGCCAAGCCAGATCAAAATGAACGGTTGCTGAACAACTGTCAGTGTGCCAAGATATGCAACTTCCTCTCTCCAAAAAAAAAGTACATACTGCTTAGTGATTTAACAAAGTGTGTGTAGACAATCTTCCTTCCATTTTAGTGTTCTAGTCTGCTATCTTCATCCTCCTTGTTCCATATAGACCAACAACAACAAAAAAAAATATGCACCTCACTTATTTTACCTCTTATACACCATAACTCCAATCAACTTCATATAATCTCAATACCTCCATAATACCTCTTCAATACGTCGATACATATAAACCTTATTGCCAGTATCATTTCACTTCCATAACAACTCTTTCCTCTAGTCAGTCTCCTCGATCGAGTACAGATAAAATCCTAATGCAAACCTCCTCATCCCATACAATCCGAAGACACGCTGTCAACACACAACCTCTGTGTAATCCATCTGACCAAAATCTTCTACTCATTATGAATTATAAACAAAGAATGCATACATGACCTCTAACAGACTTAGTTCGAATAACTCTCAGTAATTAAGTACGATTACGGAGTGTGAATGATCCTAATATTTCACAGTGTGTACACCACTTCAAGAATTATGGCAAACAGAAGCAAACATGTGGAGTATTTCTTGTGTCAAGTGTCACTTCCTATTTCAATTGCTCACGAAAAATGTAGTGTAATAACTGTGTTGGTATGTCATGTCGTTAGCTTCCTTCCTATTGGCATACATTTATACAGCTTTCATAAAACCTCCAGCTCATGTGACTTCTATGAAGTTTCTTGTACTAATGTCGTTCGTCGAATTATAGCAGTTCATTTTCTTATCTTAAAAATATAAGGCACTGACCGTAAGCAAGGCAAGCAATAGCGAGTAAATATACCAGTAGTGAACAGAATGTCAACAAGTGGATGCAGCACAATTTCAATAACGAGGCTTCGCCAAGCGAACAATCCGTAACCCATACCACATCGTAACCCACACTCCATGTCCGTACACTGTACATCAGCATTGCTATATACCAAATTAAAGTATAGTTATGACAACAAGCAGAAATGTGTAAATGTGCAATCCATACGCATAGCAGTAAACATATATCTTACGTACTAAACAGGTCATTAGCATCGTATCTTAATAAGTAAACATGAAGGCGCAAGCAGATAAATCACAAAGTATAACTTACATACCTAACCACATCAGCACAATTAATCAGGTGACAATTATAACTTAAATAAATAGGCACAGCAGGCACATAATTAAAAATATGACATCAGTGAAAAAGCAGTGCAGCCAAGCGATGCATAATATACACAAGTAACAATCCAGTTCATTAATAATCATTGTCAAAATCAGTTAACGTACGCAAGCACGTCGCTTCACAAGTAATTTCATAGAACATGTAATTAGCACAAAGTATGAATCACGTAATCGCGAGCAGTAAATTACGTCTAAAGTACGTACCTAAGTGGAAATATGTTACCTGAAAAATAAACTCAATTAATAATTACCTTTTTAGTTTATTACTTTCTTCTTCGAAATGACATTTTTCCTGAAATTTTCTCGATAGCAAGTCGTCTTAACGTTGGACACGCACAGAATTTACCTGAAGTTCTTAAATATTTTATTGAACCGTATCCTGAAAAATACTGAATGTTAATAACATAATTCATCAAGTCACTATAGCTTTATACTGAATTTAGTCGGAGAAATTAGACTGTGTATTTATTTACGGCTGTCAGTGCATTCGCACTGAGCGCTCGATCAGCTGTAGGCGCGTGACGTAGGAAGTGATTGTTTGCGGTCAACGACTGCCCTATGCGGCGCGCAGACTTGACTGTTGCTTTGAGTATACGCCGCCGCCAAAACACAGCGCGGTATCCTTGTACTCTCTGCATGTTTACGTAAACTGCCGGTTTCTCGAAAGTATGTCATTCCACAAAAATTTTAACGTTAGATACATGATGTACTCCCCCAGAGCGTCGTGATTTAAGAGCTTCCACTTCAACAGTGCTATCATGAATAATCCTGCGAACTCCACATGGACCGTTATAAAGCAGAAAAAATTTGCGACACAAGCCCCCCCCCCCCTTTGTGAGACAAACGATGGGACCCAACCAACACCCCCCGACCAACCGACAAGATTCTCAAACGACCAGGACGCCCAGCTGATTTCTCTCTTCCAGCAGCCGCAGATGCAATACTTCGCAGAGCCAGGCTGACAACCTCAGAACGCCGCAGCCTCCATGAAGGCGGAAAAGGAACGATTTCAGAAATGCGACCTGTCGGTGCCCCGCTCTCCAATATCAGTATAGGCGGCAAAGAAGTCGAGTCGTTAGGAAGTTCATTCAGAATGCCCCGAAAAATATGAAGACACTGATCCCAAGTTCTGTGATTCTGATGACAACAAAGACGACACAATTTATTGACTTCCCTCATCCATCCCTCTGAAGCGCCAGACTGAGGGTGAAAAAGTGAAATGAAAATTGGTTCAATTCTACGACGCCGCAGAGCACGAAGCCAAATTTTAGAACGAAACCGTGATCCACTATCCGACACAACCCCATCAACATGACCAACTTCTTTAAGAAAATGTTTGATGAAAGCGTTAGATAGTGAACGAGCTGTTGCTTTGCGTAAAGGTGTAAAACACACATATTTTGATGTCAACTCCACTGCTACGAAAATGTACGCAAAACCATTAGTAGATCGAACCACTGGACCGAACAAATCAACTGCAACCATGTCCTTTAATTTCGCTGGAATGATAGGAAACAACGGTGCTCTGTGAGAAATAGTTGGCGGCTTTTGACATAATTTGCATAAACGAGGTGTGGCCAAATTGTCCAATCTAACAAAGCGTCTAAGAAAATTACAGACACCAAGGAAACTACGAACATCACGTTTTGTGGTAGGAACAGCATAATTACGAATAGCGTCTAATTTTTCTGGATCAGGAAGAATACCTTCTGTAGAAATAATGTGACCGAGAAATCTCACCTGAGAACGACCAAATTCAGATTTTTCTAAGTTCACTGTAATGCCAACTCTTGCAAAGATACGTAACAATGAATCCAAAATTTTGTTGTGCTCACTCCAAGAATTTTTAGCAATAAGAATGTCGTTGACATAAGAAGTAATATTGTCACGAAGATAAACAGGTAAAATTTCATTTAAACTACGAATGAATGCTGCTGAAAATACAGTAAGTCCAAACGGTAATTTCCAAAGTCACTTTTGGGTAGAATAGTCATATCCGGTTCTTTTTTAGCGTCTCTCTAGATAGATTGATAGTCGAAGAGTTGTTTTGATAGGTGCAAAGAATAATAAAAGAGTAGGCAGCGGTGCAGAAAACTAAAAGAGAAATAGCACCACTACAGCTCGAGGCCCTGTGCACGCTACGGCACATATTCACTTAGTGTAGTGAATCCCCTGAGGACTTTAATAGCTGCACATAAATCTTAGTTTGTGACTTAGTGGCAATTTTTAGCGGAAGTGCGTACGCAAGTTAACGTACGCAAGCACGTCGCTTCACAAGTAATTTCATAGAACATGTAATTAGCACAAAGTATGAATCACGTAATCGCGAGCAGTAAATTACGTCTAAAGTACGTACCTAAGTGGAAATATGTTACCTGAAAAATAAACTCAATTAATAATTACCTTTTTAGTTTATTACTTTCTTCTTCGAAATGACATTTTTCCTGAAATTTTCTCGATAGCAAGTCGTCTTAACGTTGGACACGCACAGAATTTACCTGAAGTTCTTAAATATTTTATTGAACCGTATCCTGAAAAATACTGAATGTTAATAACATAATTCATCAAGTCACTATAGCTTTATACTGAATTTAGTCGGAGAAATTAGACTGTGTATTTATTTACGTACGTACGTCCCAGTCACAATGACGATTATTGTTAAATTCACGCGCCTGGCGCTCTCTTGTTGCATCCCGTAAATGAAACAAATTATTTTCTTCAAACCCCTCTGGTATCTGTGATTCTAAATTTCTTGTGCCGTCTTTTCCTACGATTTCGCCTTCAATCTGTTTGACTTGCTTTCGTAATGCCTCAACTTCCCTTTTAACGCGTTCATTAAATTTTCCCTGATTTTCAACATGCTTACTTATGTTCTGGTACTCTTCGGTTTCTGCAAATGGCAATGGTGCTGTATCATCTGAATCTCTGTCCCCATTTAAACTAAGACTTGTCAATTTATCTGAAATCTCCTCAACTCTTTCCGATAAATCACCTATTTGTTCTTTCTGTTTATTTACGTCTTCCGTAAGTTTCGCGACTCGGGTTTCAGTATTAACACATTTAGTAGTTAACTGTTCATACTGTTGTGTTAGGTTATTTAATCTGTCATTTGGTACAGATTCCTCGAGTCTCTCAAATATTTCTTCCTTATCTTTTGCACGTTGTAAATTTAACTCTGAAAATTTCTGTACTATCACGCGATCTCTTTCTTCCTGTTCTCTATCCTGTTCCCTTTGTCTAATCTCTACTGCAACTAATCTATTATTGTGAGCATTCAAAATCGGTTGTACCTCTTCTCTGATTTCTTTCTTTAATTCATCTTTCATATTTTTGAAACATGTCCCTATTCGTGAATCTAACCGTGTTTCCATTGTCCCCATCTGCGTTTTTAATTCAGATCTAAACTGCAATCCCAGTGAGTCTAACCGTGTTTCCATTGTTCCCATATCAGTTTTAATTGTTCCTATCTCAGTTTTAATTGTTCCTATATCTGTTTTTAATGCAGATCGTAACTGTGATCCCACATTTAATATAGCACTCATCAACTGCTCCATGGTAACTGTTTCAAAATTCTTTTCACCCCTCACATTTCCCACAAAACCAGCTTCTTTCTGCATAGCCATAAGGCCATCTGTGTTCGATACTATTCCAGAATCTTCTGTCGTTAATATCGGATTCTGTGAATTTTCTGATTGAGAAAAATTTTGAAATGGTTCCGGACTATTTTCCCGACTTATTACATCGTTTTCCACTTCATTATTCATCACACTGTTCTCCTGTGTTGGCGAGTTCGCCATGTTAACAATTTCGTCATTCTCACTATCCATCATTTTTGCCTTTTTCATCGACCGCGTAATCATTTACAAAACATAAAAAATTCGTCACTGTACGAAAATTACACACAATGACTCTTTATCTCCAACAATACCATTTACATGAAATGTTTCCCTCAAACACGATTAATCGAACAATTGAAATAATTGCACTAAATTGTCAAACGCGTATACAAGACAACAAATCAAATTCTGAGAAAAAAAATACCATTAGAAGAATGACAATTACCAAATATACACATGCAACATAGACTACAATTACTAAACTACAGATTACTACAACAATACTACTGTCTACTATTTTTACAATCAGAAGAATTCCAAGGGACGATCCGAGGCAGCGGTCGCCACGTGCATGTGGACTTTATTTTAAATAATAATGAAAATATTTTTTAGTAGCTGTAAGTCCGATTACGCAAGTCTCGTAAACGGCTGGCCCTGACTAGTTTTAGTACGCAATCTGACTGCTTAGAATGACAACAAAGAATGTAAGGAAATTTCTGTTAGCACAATTAATTAATTAAGTCCCCAGCAACTATAAAACCTACGAAACCAACAAAGCACAAGTGTAGCTGTTCTGTATGTGGTAGTATGACTCAACGCACATCTGGCACGGTTCTTCTTCAACAAGACAAGAATTTTAAATACCAATTATACTGACGTGATAAAAGAAAATTACAAATACTCTAATTGTGCAAGAAAACCAAAATTACACTCTAATACAAGAACACACGCCAGATGCTTTGTTGACTGAACCTGTAATGAAGCATTATTCAGGACACACAAATAATAAGAAAATAAAGAACAGTAGTTAGTTACCTTAATTTATATTGACGAAAAGCACTCAGATCATTACAGTATCTCCATTGGAACAACATCTGCTATCTCTCCCATCAAATAACTGCATAAACATGGAACAACACTCTCCACTACCGCATCTCACTCTGACTTCAGCTACAAGCAGTGTCCACCACAACTTCTCGGCAAGAACTGCCTGCCGCTACGTCTCAATAAGCACTGCCAGTGGAGGCGGCGGAACAATACTCTCTGGCGCGATTTCTGGCGCTGTGGCTCAGTGTAGCCACCTTTCACTACTTAAGCTGCAGTGAAATTGGTACAGTGAGGCCGAAAGTGCAGGAGGTCAGGTCCATATGTAGGAGGATAAGAGTGGAGAAACTTCGCGATAAGGAAATCAGGCACAAGTACATAACAGTGATCTCAAGAAGGTACCAGTTAGTTGAATGTAATCAATTACAGGCATTGGAAAAGGAATGGACAAGCTACAGGGACACAGTACTAGAAGTGGCTAAAGAATGTCTTGGAACAGTAGTGTGTAAAGGTAAGATGAAGCAAACAGCTTGGTGGAATGACACAGTCAAGGCAGCCTGTAAAAGGAAAAGAAGGCGTATTAAAAATGGCTACATACTAGAACCCATGTAGACAGAGAAAGTTATGTTGAAGAAAGAAACAAAGCCAAACAGATAATTGCAGCATCCAAGAAGGACTCTTGGGAAGACTTTGGAAACAGGTTGGAGACTTTCGGTCAAGCTGCTGGAAAACCATTCTGGCGTGTAATTACCAGTCTTTGATAGGGAAAAAGGGAGGTAAGAAGGAAATGACAAGTATATTGGACAGGTCAGGAAAACTGCTGGTAAATCCTTTTGATGCCTTGGGCAGATGGGGGGAATATTTTGAAGAGTTGCTCAATGTAGGTGAAAATACGATCAGTAATGTTTCAGATTTTGATGTACAATGGGATAGGAATGATGATGGAAACAGGATCACATTTGAGGAAGTGGAGAAAATGGTTAATAGACTGCAGTGCAATATAGCGGCTGGGGTGGATGAAATCAAGTCGGAACTCATCAAATACAGTGGAATGTCTGGTCTTAAATAGTTACACAGGATAATTGGGAGTCGGTACAGATTCCATCAGCCTGGACGAAAGCAGTAATCACACCAATCTTTAAACAGAAAAGATTGTAACAACTACAGAGGTATC
Source organism: Schistocerca cancellata (assembly GCF_023864275.1). Classification (NCBI taxonomy): domain Eukaryota; kingdom Metazoa; phylum Arthropoda; class Insecta; order Orthoptera; family Acrididae; genus Schistocerca; species Schistocerca cancellata. Next base: position 22,270,971 of record NW_026046729.1, on the reverse strand, counting down.
TCTTTAATCAGCATTGTGGGTAAAATCTTCTCAGGTATTGTTGAACGTAAAGTGCGAGTATTAGTTGAGGACAGATTGGATGAAAATCAGTGTGGGTTTAGGCCTCTTAGAGGTTGTCAGGACCAGATCTTTAGTTTACGGCAAATAATCGAGAAGTGTTACGAGTGGAACAGGGAATTGTATCTATGCTTTATAGATCTAGAAAAGGCAAATGAACGTGTTCCTAGGAGGAAGTTATTGTCTGTTCTACGAGATTATGGAATAGGAGGCAAAATTTTGCAAGCAATTAAAGGTCTTTACATAGATAGTCAGGCAGCGGTTAGAGTTGACGGTAAATTGAGTTCATGGTTCAGAGTAGTTTCAGGGGTAAGACAAGGCTGCAACCTGTCTCCACTTTTGTTCATATTATTTATGGGCTATACGTTGAAAACAATAGACTGGCTGGGTGAGATTAAGATATGTGTACACAAAATAAGCAGTCTCGCATATGCGGATGACTTAGTTGTGATGGCAGATTAGATTGAAAGTTTGCAAAGTAATATTTCAGAGCTAGATCAGAAATGTAAGGACTGTGGTATGAAGTTGGCATCTCCGAAATGAAAGTAATGTCAGTGGGAAAGAAATATAAACGGATTGAGTGCCAAATAGGAGGAACAAAGTTAGAACAGGTGGACGGTTTCAAGTACTCAGGATGCATATTCTCACAGGATGGCAACATAGTGAAAGAACTGGAAGCGAGGTGTAGCAAAGCTAATGCAGTGAGCGCTCAGCTACGATCTACTCTCTTCTGCAAGAAGGAAGTCAGTACCAAGACTAAGTTATCTGTGCACCGTTCAATCTTTCGACCAACTTTGTTGAATGGGAGCGAAAGCTGGGTGGATTCAGGTTACCTTATGAATAAGGTTGAGGTTACGGATTTGAAAGTAGCTAGGATGATTGCAGGTACTAGTAGATGCGAATAATGGCAGGAGGGTGTCCACAATGTGGAAATCAAAGAAAAACTGGGAATGAACTCTATAGATGTGGCAGTCAGGGCGAACAGACTTAGATGTTGGGGTCATGTTACATGCTTGGGAGAAGCAAGGTTACCCAAGAGACTCATGGGTTCAGCAGTAGAGGGCAGGAGGAGTCGGGGTAAACCAAGGAGAAGGTACCTGGATTCGGTTAAAAATAATTTTGAAGTAATAGGCCTAACATCAGAAGAGACACCAGTGTTAGCACTGAATAGGGGATCAATGAGGAATTTTATAAGGGGGACTATGCTCTAGAGTCTAGAGCTTCCCAACGTGTGGTCCGCGGACCCCTTAGGGGTCCGCCAGCTCTTTCTAGGGGGTCCGCGGCCGCCTTTCACCAAATAGTGTAAAATAATGAGTAAAATTATTGAATAAAAATGTGAAAATCAAATTCATCACTATTTTTTTTGTGTGTGTGTGAAAAACTTGTACTTTTACTTCAGGTCGTATCCCCAAGCAGCCTTTGCGGTTCCTAAGTGAGAACGTATACATAGTTTAGTGCCGGAGAATGCGGCTTCTCTGATCGATTGTTTCGCAACAATACGGGGGTCGTTTGCGCGTCGGCTCACGGCGCTAGATGCGCTGAAATGTTTTACGCATGCGCGGCGCGAGCTTTGTCGACCAATCATAGCGCTCGCTGGCACGTATGCAGCCCCAGGCATCATTAAATGTTAAACTTGCTTTGTCTGTGCACTACCTATTTCATAAGCCGATTTTTGACCAGTTTATTACTTCTAACATGGATCGGTGGCTGAAGTCAGGATCATTGAAAAAGGGTGCAGATTCTCCATCACCTTCACATCAAGGGAAGTTTCCAGTTGAAATGAATGAGTAGGGAGGACGACCAAAGGAAGACTTTACATACATTTGAACATTTTTCTTCCGATTTCACGAAAAACACACACACACACACACACATACACACACACACACACACACACACACACACACACACGACTGTTACGAAATATGCATGCTCCTTACACAACAGTAGCCAAACAGTGGAAGTGAACAGAACATAAGCTGCAGCTTGTCAGTAGCGAACAGTTTGGACGCGATGTTGATTGCTCTTGGAGGAAGACGGCTCCATCGTGTGAAATCTCAATTACCAAGTAATTTTAACCAGGTTATAGTGTGTTGAACAAAGGGAGTAAATCCACTAGTAAGTGTCTGGATACAGTGGGAATTCAAATTGGATCGTTAATTTCAAGTTGTTTTCATTCATCTCTGGACCAAAGACTATTGATACTTTGGAGGGGTGGGGGCGGTCATAGGGAACATGGCACTTGCATTAAGAAGCTTTCAGTTCCCATGGGTTTCGCTCTGAAATTTAAAGTTACTGTGCTCTTGGCTGACTAGGGGTCCGCCATGGATTTGCGACTGAAGAAGGGGTCCGCCATCTGAAAAGGTTGGGAAGCCCTGCTCTAGACTGAACGCTGAAAGGCATAATCAGTCTTAAATGATGATGATGATGATGATGATGATGATGATGAAATATTTACATTTGTGAATGAAACGATTGTTGTCTAATATTATACATTGTTTGTTTACAGTTCGCAGTTGAGACATGTATAAGTGAGATGATGCATCGTGTGTTGTTTATTACAGTTTGCCTAATGTTCTGGTTTTATAGCTAATTTGGGGAAAGGTTGGATATATGCATTAGTTTACATGTTAACAGACATATTGTAATAAACAACATACAGAGCATCAGCCCAGTAATACATATCTCAACTGTGAACTGTAAACAATATGTGTAGTATCTGACAATAATCACTACAAAATGGTTCAAAGAACTATGGGACATAACAGCTGAGGTCATCACTTGCCTAGACTTAGAACTACTTAAACCTAACTAACCTAAGGCCATCACACACATCCATGCCCGAGGCAGGATTCGAACCTGCGACCGTAGCAGCCACGTGACTCCGGACTGAAGCGCCTAGAACCGCTCGGCACAATCACTACATTCACAAACGTAAATATTTTGTAGCAAATGTTTTCTCTAAATGTTAACATGTTTATAACAATTTTACAAAAAGGATATAAAGTAACCAACTGAAGATACCGCAAAAAGTGCTGAAGCGTGTCGGGTAAAACAAAATCCAAAGGTGTCTTGCATAAAGTGAAATTTCTCATCCAGTTTTCTTATTAAGCAGGGAAATAAGGACTGCAACGCCATGAGATAATTCTTCAGTATACTGTGATACTTAATTTCCTAGTACTCTGCCGGCCGAAGTGGCCGTGCGGTTAAAGGCGCTGCGGTCTGGAACCGCAAGACCGCTACGGTCGCAGGTTCGAATCCTGCCTCGGGCATGGATGTTTGTGATGTCCTTAGGTTAGTTAGGTTTAACTAGTTCTAAGTTCTAGGGGACTAATGACCTCGGCAGTTGAGTCCGATAGTGCTCAGAGCCATTTGAACCATTTGAACCTAGTACTCTGAGTCATAAAATTTGAAAAGGTTGCAGTGAAAAATGTGATAGCTGGCTACTTTACGTTTTGTTCTTTATAGGTGATACGTTGGTTTGTGCTAAATGTAGCTAACATACCGAAATTGTTTTTAAAGTTGGAAGGAGAGCAACATTTCACTACATCAGGGAGAAAATAGAATTTGTTTCATTTGAGCGAACTACCTGGCGACGAAACTTGCAAGCACCCCACAGCTCAAACATGAACAGCTCTGCCAAGTAGACGAACTTTTCTCAAATTAATGACGGCGACTTAATGTTGTACGTACCGCTGGAAGAAAAACATAAAGAAGACACTCAACACCAACAGTTAAATAATGGAAAATGTTAGCATATGTCATATTCAGAACAAAGCTTGACGAAAGAGCTCTTTATGACACTTAATAATTATCATCTATTGAACGAATATAATTCATATTACGTAATTTGTTAGAGTGAACTTGCAGGTCTAGGTCTAATTTAAAACATTAGCATAAATTAAATTTTAATGCAGCTTGTTCTCTTCTTTTAAATTAATACCTTCATTAACTGGATGTAAATTCGCTGACTGCGAATATTTTGGCGTGCTGTTTTAGGTATAGATATACTACCTATTCGTGACATATGAAAATTTGAGCTCTACCGCTTCAGGAGTTCAGATAAAAAATTACTCGGAGTACCCTTCGCCAAGGGGCAACGTTATGCTAATAACACATGGCGATGTGTCCCCAAGGCATCCCCACGAAATTCAAATCACACCAACAGCAACAAAAACTGCTGAACACGGACCAAGGTACTGGGTGAAAGCTGTCAAACATAACTGAGTAGGCACATAGCTGGGTTGGGTAGTCTAGCGATCTGATTAGCCAGAGAGCTACCTAAACCTTGAGTTCCAGACGCCTGATCAAAGAACGGATTCGTGGGGTTAGCTGCTGGACTTGCTCCACTTCCTGACTCTCCAAGCTTAACGTCGCTCCTTGGAACTGCAGACCCTTTGCTCGGTCACCCAACTGCCCCTCCCTGGTAGCTTCAGCGTAGCTAAGTTGCAAGGAGGCAATGTTCCTCAAACGATTCCACAAATGTGCGAGCTGGGACTGAATTCCACCAGTTTGCCTAACAGCAGGTTGAACGTTCTACAAAAAGGACAGGTTCCGCTGCACCTCAATCGCGGAAATATTATCGAGAGAAAGACATACCTCCTCAATGGTGCTTGCCGAAACGCAAAGCAAAGTGCTCAACGCTGCGTGCATCCTGGACGCCAGCTCTGCAACACGACCCTCGGTGCTAAGTTCCCAAATTCTAATTTAAGACTGCATGTGCTCCGACATTAGACGCCCGATTCCGGAGTAGGCCCTTGCATCCATAGCAACCTAGCACCGTGCAGCAACGGAATAAATTAATACAATGCTCGACAGACAGTTGTTTTTGTTATGGTCTTCAGTCCTGAGACTGGTTTGATGCAGCTCTCCATGCTACTCTATCCTGTGCAAGCCTCTTCATCTCCCAGTACCTACTGCAACCTACATCCTTCTGAATCTGCTTAGTGTATTCATCTCTTGGTCTCCCCCTACGATTTTTACCCTCCACGCTGTCCTCCAATACTAAATTGGTGATCCCTCGATGCCTCAGAAAATGTCCTACCAACCGATCCCTTCTTCTGGTCAAGTTGTGCCACAAACTTCTCTTCTCCCCAATCCTATTCAATACTTCCTCATTAGTTATGTGATCTACCCATCTAATCTTCAGCATTCTTCTGTAGCACCACATTTCGAAAGCTTCTATTCTCTTCTTATCCAAACTGTCCCTCGACAGACAGAAAGGGATCGTTATGCACTAAGGAAATGATCACAGGAAGTGACAAATGACCAGTGACCCCTTGTCAACAGAATGCAACCACGCTCGGTGAATGGCAGTTGAAACCTACAGTTATGGATACAGGTACGTAAAGCGACAGGTTAGGGCCCATGTACCATCACGTGTCATTTCGTTTTACTGTCTTATTGACATGAATACCTCAGAAACAGGTAGGCATTTGCGAAGCAGAAGTTCAGTGAATTACAACACAGACTGAGGAAGATATCAGATCTTACACTAATGGCCATTAAAATTGCTACACCACGAAGATGACGTGCTACAGACGCGAAATTTAATCGACAGAAAGAAGATACTGTGATATGCAAATGATTATCCTTTCAGAGCATTCACACAAGGTTGGCACCGGTAGCGACACCTACTACGTGCTGATATGAGGAAAGTTTCCAACCGATTTCTCATACACAAACAGCAGTCGACCGGCGTTACCTGGTGAAACGTTGTGATGCCTCGTGTAAGGAGGAGAAATGCGTACCATAACGTTTCCGACTTTGATAAAGGTCGGATTGTTGCCTATCGCGATTGCAGTTTATCGTATCGCGACATTGCTGCTCGCGTTGGTCGAGATCCAATGACTGTTAGCAGAATATAGAATCGGTGGGTTCAGGAGCATAATACGGAACGCCGTGCTGGATCCCAATGGCCTCGTATCACTAGCAGTCGAGATGAGAGGCATCTTATCCACATGGCTGTAACGATCGTGGAGCCAAGTCTGGATCCCTGAGTCAACAGATGGGGACGTTTGCAAGAGAACAACCATCGGCACAAACAGTTCGACGATGTTTGCAGCAGCATGGACTATCAGCTCGGAGACCATGGCTGCGGTTACCCTCGACGCTGCATCACAGACACGAGCGCCGGCGATGGTGTACTCAACGACGAACCTGGGTGCCGGAATGGTAAAACGTCATTTTTTCGGATGAATTCATGTTTGTTTACAGCATCATGATGGTCGCATCCTTGTTTGGTGACATCTCCGTGAACGCACATTGGAAGCGTGTACTCGTCATCGCCATACTGGCGTATCACCCGGCGTGATGGTATGGGGTGCCATTGGTTACACGTCTCGGTCACCTCTTGTTCGCATTGACGGCACTTTGAACAGTGGACGTTACATATCAGATGTGTTACGACCCGTGGCTCTACACTTCATTCGATCCCTGCGAAACCCTACATTTCAGCAGGATAATCCACGACCACTTGTTGGAGATCCTGTAAGGGCCTTTCTGGATACAGGAAATGTTCGACTGCTGCCCTGGCCAGCACATTCTCCAGATCTCTCACCAATTGAAAACGTCTGGACAATGGTGGTCCTGCAACTGGCTCGTCACAATACGTCAGTCAGTACTCTTGATGAACTGTGATATCGTGTTGAAGCTGCATGGGCAGCTGTACCTGTACATGCCATCCAAGCTCTGTTTGATTCAATGCCCAGGCGTATTAAGGCCGTTAATACGCCCAGAGGTGGTTGTTCTGGGTACTGATTTCTCAGGATCTATGCACCCAAATTGCGTGAAAATATAATCACAGGTCAGTTCTAGTATAATATATTTGTCCAATCAATACTCGTTAATCATCTGCATTTCTTCTTGGTGCAGCAGTTTTAATGGCCAGTAGTGTAATAATAGGCCTTGATTAATAATAGTTTCAGCCAACCCAAATTATGAAATAGTTCTTAAGTTAATCAAAAGGGAAGAGGCCGGCCTTCAACAACAACAGCTTCAGTTAAGTAAAATTACCAAATATAAAACAGGCAGGCCTTGTGAAAAGGCAGTTCAACTCTTGGTTCCTTAACTGAAGGAGACATTCATAAGAGGTGCACCAGAAAGCTTATACTAAGGAGCGCAAGACTACGCCAAATAGGAAGGTCAAGAAAGGTTACAACGAGAGGACCAAGCTTCCGATGCCCTTTTCTTTGGGTACAGACCGGCAAAAGAAATATCAATACAGCAAGGCTAGTTACGTGATAACAACAGAAACTAGCGAAACTGTATACCCGCGTGACTGCAAGATACCTCCTCTACAAGGAATGGAAAAAGCCCGAAAGGAAACTAGGCTGCCAAATCCAATTACATAGCCCCAGAACTTGCAACTTCGGAGAACCAATCATCTCCCAAGCCACTATAATTAACCGAGCATTTCCAATGCCCGAAAGTATCTCGAAACCGGCGCCCGACTGTAGAAAGGTACTTATGTGGTGTTCGAAGACGTTTGGAAGATAGATAGGCTAAAACCCAAACATCTAGGTACAGTGTGACAACGAGGGGTCCAGCCACACTGTAGAAGAAACGTGTTATGGCTCCAGCTCACGGAACACCTCCGTCTCACACCATTTAAAATATCCTGTCAACAAAAAAACCAACGCCAGTATCGATTCAAGAAAAGTAAACAACAGCCACAGTTCAAGGAAGCAACCGGTGGTGAAACAGATCAGCTAAGAAATTCCAATGATCGTCACAGACTTACAGGTACCAATAATAAAATAACAGTTAAGACCTCAAAATCCAAAACTTAACTGAAGTTCACGAATCGGAGCTGAACTTTGCCTGTTCCATAGTGGCCTAGCATTCGGCACAGCGAGACTGGCTTCACTTCCCTTATCGGTGTGTCACGTCCCATAGCTGGCTGGCCAGACTAAGCACGAAGATGGCACTCGAAGTCAGCCACAGATTTAGATCGGCCCACAAATATGCCCAGCAACTACTCGCTAGACACTGTGTCCAGGACGCCTGCGGCAGTTCTCGCCTGAGGCGCCGGGCGGACCTCTCACACCGTCCCCCTGGCTCCGTTACCACCCCCCAACTCGCCACGCCACCAAACCACACACCCCACCCCAGTCAACAACCCTGAGCAATGATATTAGTGGCCTCCTCAAGCCAGGGGGCATCACAAAACAGATCGCGCTAGTAGGGTCAAACATTGGACAGGCGACGCCAGCAACCCCACCACGGCTCAGCCTCTGCAGGAACCGTCGTTAAGACGGACCACTAGCTCGGACTAAGTGAAGGTTGGGGGAGGCATTTGCCTTTAGCCATTTAGTTAAATCACGCTAAACCCAAACCTGGATGGCCAGACGCGGGGCCGGCCGCGGTGGCCGTGCGGTTCTAGGCGCTGCAGTCCGGAACCGCGGGACTGCTACGGTCGCAGGTTCGAATCCTGCCTCGGGCATGGATGTGTGTGATGTCCTTAGGTTAGTTAGGTTTAAGTAGTTCTAAGTTCTAGGGGACCATGACCTAAGATGTTAAGTCCCATAGTGCTCAGAGCCATTTTTTTGAACCAGACGCGTGTTTGGACAGTCGTTCTCCAGAATGATAGTCCAGTGTGGTAACCATTGAGACATCTCGCTGGCTTCCCTTAGAATTATTCACATCGTTGGGAGAGCCATCCAAGAAAAAAATATCCCACTTGGCAAGCGAGATATATGAGTGAAGGGAAGTACTCTTCGACTTCAAGAAGATTGTAGCAATACCAGTTACAAAGAGGGGAGGTCATCAGAGGTGTGAACATCACCGAATCATCTGTTTAATAAAAAATAGCTGCAAAGTACAGACACGATGTATTTACAGAAGAATAGAAAACTTAGTAGAAGCCGACCTCGTGTAAGATCACTTTATGTTCCAGGTAGACAGGATGTATTTGCAAAAGAATTGATACGACAGTAAAAGCTGACTTAGGGAAAAATCGGTTTCGGTTACGGAAGAACGTAGGATCACACGAGGCAGTTCTGACCCTACAACTCTTATTGGGAAATATATTAACGAAATTCAAACCTACGTTATAGCAGTTGTATATTTACGGAATCTTTTGGACAAATATGACCTAAATACACTCTTTGAAATTGTGAAGGTAGCAGGGATAAAATACAGGGCACGAAAGCTTATTTAAAAATTGTGCAGAAGGCAGTCTGCTGTTGTAAGTATCAGAGGACGTTGAAAGCAACCAGTGATTGAAAACGGAGTGAAACAGACTACCCCTGATGTTATTTAGTTTGTACGTCGAATAGACGCTATAGGGAACTTAGGGGAAGTTGGGGAAGAAACTTAAGTTGAGGGAGAAGAAATTAAAGCTTTTAGGTTTGCGGATGATATTGTAATTCAATTAGAGACTGCAAAGAACTTAGAAGAGTAGTTACAAGGAGTGTTTGCAATATCTAAGAGAATTTAATGAGGCGATCTTACGAAATCAGATTTGGAAGTGACACACTAAAAGTAGTAGATCAGTTTCGCTATTAGGACAGATTGAAGTCAGCTAGTAGGAATACCTGCTTAAAGGAAGTCCCTCTAACTAAGGGTTCACCTTCAGAGGACGTCATGTTTCCAAGTAGAGAAGGAATTATCATATTTCATCAAAATATAAGAGGTATTAGAGGTAAAGTTAGTGAACTGCATATAGATGTTGACTCTGAAATCAGTGTACTGGAGCATCACTCAAATAATTTGACAATTCAGAGGATACAGATTAGCTGGCTGTTTTTCAAGGAGTTCCTTGCGTATCACCACACTGCACTGAACGGATATTTGATTGTTATGCAGGACCAGTTGAAATTAGTGAAATTAAACTTCTAATTGTTCTTGTTTATAGGTCCCCTAACTCTGACTTCAGAGCATATCAGCTCAAGCTAGAGAGGGTAGTCGATTCACTTTGTAGGAAGTGCCAGAAATTAGTTATATGTGGTGACTTCAATATAAATTTTGTATATGTTGGTGCAAGGAAAAGGATGTCGGTAGATCTCCTAAATTCATATGATCTGATGCAGACTGTGTTTTGTCCAACTAGTGTCCAGAGGAACAGTAACACAGCCATAGACAATAGTTTTATTCATTCTTTATTACTAGAAGGAAGTGTCTGGTCAGCAGCACAAGGTCGACGACATAAAGTCAGTTCGTAGTAAAAATACTTCTGTTCCTGATAAATCAGATATATGTACACTATTTAACAATCATTTTCTGAGCATTGCTGGAAAATTAAATAAAAATTTAGTTTCTACAGGGAATCATATAACTTTCTTGACAAATGCCTTTCCGAGAATGATGTCTGAAATACTCCTCTGTGATACAGACTAGGGGGAGATTGAGTCAATAATTAAATCACTGAAAACTAAGGGCTCTCATGGATATAATGGAGTGCCTAGCAGAATATTAAAGTACTGTGCTGCACATGTTAGCCCTGTATTTAGCCATATTTGTAATTTTTCGTTTGGCAATGGTCGGTTTCCTGAACGGTTAAAGTACTCAATAGTAAAGCCGCTTTATAAAAATGGAGGAAGGGATAATATAGACAATTTTAGACCTGTTTATATTCCATCAGTGTTTGCTAAGGTTATTGAAAAAGCTGTATATGTAAGGATAATTCATCATTTTATATCACACTATTTGCTATCAAATGTACAGTTGGGCTTTAGCAGTCAGTTAACAACTGAAAATGCTATATTATCTTTTCTCTGCATATTTGTTCAATTAACTAAGGCGTTTTATTGTGTTGATCACAAAGTATTGCTCCAGAAGTAGGACCATTAAGGATTACAGAGAGTAGCTCACAATTAGTTCACCTCTTACTTTAGTAACTGACAGCAAAAGGTTATTATTCACAATGTTGAGAATGGCTGTGATGTGGGGTCTGAGTGGGGTACTGTCAAGTTGGGGGTGCTCCAGGGATCAGTGTTGGGTCCACTCCTGTTCCTCATTTATATAAATGATATGCCCTCTAGCGCTACAGGTAACTCTAAAATATTTATGTTTGCTGATGACACTAGCTTGGTACTAAGAGAAGTTGTGTACAACTTTGGCTCAGTTTCCAATAGTGCAATTCATCACCTAAGTTCATGGCTTGTAGAAAGTAAACTAACGCTAAACCACAGAAAGACTCAGTTTTTACAGTTTCTAATTCAACAAAACCTGACGTTTTAATTTCACAGAATTGGCATATGATTAGTGAAACTTAACAGCTCAAATTTCTAGGTGTTCAGATAGATAATAAATTGTCGTGGAAAGCCCACGTTCATGATCTTATTCATAGACTCAGTGCTTCCATTTTTGCTATTCGAACGGTATCTGAAGTGAGTGATAGTTGGATACTAAAATTAGTCGACTTTACTTATTTTCATTCGCTTATGTCGTATGGTATTATGGTTTGGGATAACTCTTCCCCCGACACGAAAATTAGTCGACTTTGCTTATTTTTATTCGCTTATGTTGTATGGTATTATATTTAGGGATAGCTCTTCCCATTCTAAAAGGGGTATTTTTGGCTCAGAAACGGGCTGTTCGGGCAATAAATGGTGTAAGTTCACGTGCCTCTTGTCCACTCCTGTTCACTAGTATGGGTATTTTGACATTGGCCTCTCAATATATATATTCCTTACTGTCATTTCTTGTTAACAATATTAGCTTATTCCCAAGATTAAGCAGCTTTCACTCGGTTAATACTGGGCAGAAATCAATCCTGCATTTGGATCGGACTTCCTTACCTCTTGTGCAAAAACGTGTGCAGTATACTGCTGCATCCATTTTCAATGAGTTGCCACTCGAATTTATTTTTGTCTGTTATTACTTTTATGTTGTAATTTCATGTACTGACACGTTCCATGGCCTTGGAGATTTGCTCCTCAATTTGGTCCTATGGAACTTGACGTGTAAATAAAATAAAAATAAAATAACTCATTCCCACCAAAGAAGAGAGAATGTCAATTGCACTCAGGCTCTGAGAAAAAGTATTTTTGAGAAAGAGGCATTTGTTAATTTATTATGTAAATCTAAGTGTTGCGAATTATTTTATGAAGATGGAGCCTTGTGCGGAAGCGAAACGTGGACATAAGCGTTTCATACAAGAATGGGATAGAAGTTTTTGAAATGTGGCTTTATAGATGAATACCGAAGACGAGAGATATAGATTGTACGGTATCAAAGTGGGAAAATCGTATTTCGTGGCACAAGTTTACTAAAAGAAGGGATCGGTTGATACGACACATCCAATGGCATGAATGAATCGACAGTTTGGCCACGTAGGGGAGATTGAGCGGTAAAAATTTAAGAATGAGAAGAAGGCTTAAATACACTTAATAAGTTCAAATTTATGAAGGTTGCGCAGTTATTCTGAGGTTAAGTAGCTGCCACAGGTCAGATTAGTGTTCAACTGCATCCGACCAGTCTTCGGACTGAAGACCACAAGAACATGAGCGAAGTTTCACCACTACTCTTCATACGATTTTCAATGGAATGAGATTTTCACGGAAATGTTGATGTCTGCTTATTAAATCCTGTTCCTCAAGATAAAACTGCGAGCATTTCGTTGTCGAGAATCACGAACAATCCAGCCTCTCGTAAGTTTCTGTCCAGACTATGAAGCTTAGGCAGTAGCGATGCTGTCCTCTGCACTTTAATTCGGCTTTGCTGGCATCACAGCATTCCGTTCCGTGCCTAAGATGCACGGCTGCCATTTCCTGTAAGGCGTAATGCTCCTTCTTCTGCGACCAGTCAAGAACTGAAAACAGTGCTTCAATCTGCCTGTACTAAGGGCAACACGATAGTTAGCGAGACACAATGCTGAACCAGACACTGATGGAATCAACGCTGGTGCATCAGTCAGCATGAGCATGGGTCTTAGGGGGTTTTCTACGCATGTTGAATCAAATGGTGGGCTGGTCCCCACTTTCCACGTCTGACAATACACAAGCAAATACACTCCTGGAAATTGAAATAAGAACACCGTGAATTCATTGTCCCAGGAAGGGGAAACTTTATTGACACATTCCTGGGGTCAGATACATCACATGATCACACTGACAGAACCACAGGCACATAGACACAGGCAACAGAGCATGCACAATGTCGGCACTAGTACAGTGTATATCCACCTTTCGCAGCAATGCAGGCTGCTATTCTCCCATGGAGACGATCGTAGAGATGCTGGATGTAGTCCTGTGGAACGGCTTGCCATGCCATTTCCACCTGGCGCCTCAGTTGGACCAGCGTTCTTGCTGGACGTGCAGACCGCGTGAGACGACGCTTCATCCAGTCCCAAACATGCTCAATGGGGGACAGATCCGGAGATCTTGCTGGCCAGGGTAGTTGACTTACACCTTCTAGAGCACGTTGGGTGGCACGGGATACATGCGGACGTGCATTGTCCTGTTGGAACAACAAGTTCCCTTGCCGGTCTAGGAATGGTAGAACGATGGGTTCGATGACGGTTTGGATGTACCGTGCACTATTCAGTGTCCCCTCGACGATCACCAGTGGTGTACGGCCAGTGTAGGAGATCGCTCCCCACACCATGATGCCGGGTGTTGGCCCTGTGTGCCTCGGTCGTATGCAGTCCTGATTGTGGCGCTCACCTGCACGGCGCCAAACACGCATACGACCATCACTGGCACCAAGGCAGAAGCGACTCTCATCGCTGAAGACGACACGTCTCCATTCGTCCCTCCATTCACGCCTGTCGCGACACCACTGGAGGCGGGCTGCACGATGTTGGGGCGTGAGCGGAAGACGGCCTAACGGTGTGCGGGACCGTAGCCCAGCTTCATGGAGACGGTTGCGAATGGTCCTCGCCGATACCCCAGGAGCAACAGGGTCCCTAATTTGCTGGGAAGTGGCGTTGCGGTCCCCTACGGCACTGCGTAGGATCCTACGGTCTTGGCGTGCATCCGTGCGTCGCTGCGGTCCGGTCCCAGGTCGACGGGCACGTGCACCTTCCGCCGACCACTGGCGACAACATCGATGTACTGTGGAGACCTCACGCCCCACGTGTTGAGCAATTCGGCGGTACGTCCACCCGGCCTCCCGCATGCCCACTATACGCCCTCGCTCAAAGTCTGTCAACTGCACATACGGTTCACGTCCACGCTGTCGCGGCATGCTACCAGTGTTAAAGACTGCGATGGAGCTCCGTATGCCACGGCAAACTGGCTGACACTGACGGCGGCGGTGCACAAATGCTGCGCAGCTAGCGCCATTCGACGGCCAACACCGCGGTTCCTGGTGTGTCCGCTGTGCCGTGCGTGTGATCATTGCTTGTACAGCCCTCTCGCAGTGTCCGGAGCAAGTATGGTGGGTCTGACACACCGGTGTCAATGTGTTCTTTTTTCCATTTCCAGGAGTGTAGCTTTGTTACCTTCATTCATTGTGTTGCGATCTTGCGAAACTACTTCCGTCCGACCATAAATGTTGATTTTTTTGACTGCTCAGTGTGGTGGTACATAAACTAGAACGTATGAAATACTGAATTCGGTAACATTCATAATGTCTCGCCGATGATGTGTTGGTGCCAAATGCAGTCGGTACCACTGCACACGGCTGTGTGTAATGTGTAGCCGCCGGAAGTTTGATTGTTATATGCCCGTTAGTTGGTGTTCACTGCTGTAGAACGTTTTGTGTCACAGTTTGCGAATTTCGAGATGGCAGTTAGAGAATCAACGCGTCTGCGTTAAATTTTGCGTGGAACTCAAGAAGACCTTCACAGACACACACCAAATGACGCAGAAAGCCTACAGTAATGAGAGATTAAGTCGTACTCGGTGTTGCGAATGATTCACACGCTCTAAAAGTGGAAGGATGGAGGTTAATTATGACTCGTTCAGGATGCCCTTCTTTGACCTTGAAGGATTAGTTCATCATGAATTCGTGCCACAGGGGCAAACTATTAATCGATGGGACGGGACGTGTAGCGGCGCCTGCGAGAAAATGTGAGAAGGAAACGGCCTGAAATGTGGCGAGACAATTCATGGCTCTAGAATCAGATAACGCATCCGCATATTCATACCTGTTGGTTTGTCACTGTTGAACAAAAAACGAAATCACTATGCTGCCTCATCCTCTGTATTCTCCAGACGTGGCCGCTGTGGACTTTTTTCTTATTTCCAAAATTGAAAACTCCATTGAGAGGAGGAAGATCTGCAACGGCAGACGAGATAAAAGAAAGTTCGCAGACGGCGCTTCGCGCGATCAGTCAATTGGCGTACCAGGACTCCTTTCGGAAGCGCAAACGGCGTTGGGAGCAGTGGGTCAATTGTGGAGGAGACCACGCAAGATAAATAAACTGTAAGCGTAGAAAAATTTTGAGGACAAAGTTCCGGAATTTATTAACCAGACCTCGTAAATGAATAAAAGACAAATTATGTGGGCAATGTTCCGCAATTTTTTAACCAGATCTCGTTAATGAATAAAAGACATCTTTCACACACTCTTTTTGCCACTGACGTACTGGATGATGTACAACTGTCACGGATTAGCAGAGCATCACTTGATGAACTAATTAAGAAACTGTTCTCTTGAGGTGCAATGTTCAACAGTAACAGCACTACACGCTTATCTGAAAAATTTTCGACTGTCACTGTCATACTCACCGATGTTGACTACTGTAGCTGAGGTCTCAAACTGGGGCAGAGCTGTTGCAAGCTCGACGCTACATTGACCTCAGCGTGAGGGCGCAGCTATGCTGAGAGTAGAGGTGTGGTTGCCATCAGCGACCATTACAGGCTTCATCTTCCTACTCATCCTCATTAACTAACATTTTTTACACATTTAGGGCTAGCTGCCACTCATCACACGAACCAGTAATTTTGTCTAAGTCGTCCTGAATCTTCCTACTGTCACTCAACTTCGCTACCTTACCGTACACCACACCATCATCAGCAAACTACCACAGATTGCTGCCCACTGTCCGCCAAATCATTTACGTAGATAGAGAACAACCATGGTCCTATCACACTTCCCTGGGGCACTTGTGACGATAGCCTTGT
This sequence comes from Schistocerca cancellata, assembly GCF_023864275.1. NCBI lineage: Eukaryota > Metazoa > Arthropoda > Insecta > Orthoptera > Acrididae > Schistocerca > Schistocerca cancellata. The sequence goes on along the minus strand of NW_026046729.1, from coordinate 22,254,901 downwards.
CTCTGATGAACACTCGCCATCTAGGACAACGTACTGGCTTCTATTATTTACGAAGGCTTCAAGCCACATGCTCGTAGATTCGTTAACACTCTTCAATGCGGCACCGAGTCAAATGTTTTCGGATATCTAGAAATGTGGAACCTGACCGTTGCCCTTCATCCATAGCTCTCAGTATATCATGCGAGAAAAAGGCAAGCTGAGCTTAGCACGAGCAATGCTTTCTAAAACCATGCCCATTCGTGGAGATAACCTTCTCAGTCTCAAGAAATATTACTGTATTCGAACTGAGAATATATTAAAGGATTCTGCACCAGACAGAAGTTCGGATATTGGTCTGTAATTTGGCGGACTTGCGCTTTTTTTCCAGTCGCTTGGCACTTTCTGCTGGGCGAGAGACTCAAGCTAATTGCAAGCTAAGGTATGGGGCTTAAATGGTTCAAATGGCTCTGAGCACTATGGGACTTAACATTGGAGGTCATCAGTCCCCTACACTTACAACTACTTCAACCTAATTAACCGAAGGACATCACCACACATCCATGCCCGAGGCAGGATTCTAACCTGCGACCGGAGCGGTCGCGCGGTTCCAGACTGTAGCTCCTAGAACCGCTCGGCCACACCGGCCGACTAAGGTAAGGTAAGGTAAGGTAAGGTAAGGTAAGAGGTCAATGCCGTAGAGTGCTCTTTGTAAAACCAGGCTCGGAAACCATCCGGACCTGGTGATTTATTTTGCTTTCAAATCTTTCAGTTTTCTCTCTACGCCAGGTATGAATATTACTATGTTGTTCATACGGGAGTATGTCCGATGGTCAAATGACGGTATGTTTGTACGATTCTCCTGCGTGGACTATTTCTTGAACGTGAAATTTGTAACTTCATCTACACCAGTCTGCTCAATAAAAGACTGAACGGAAGCCTTTGAGCCTCTTAGAGATTTTACACACGACCAGAATTTTCTCGGGGTCTCTGCCAGATCTTTTGCTATGGTGTTGTTGTGTCTAGACAAGACAGCCTAGACACAATGAGAGGAAACCGAAAGGCACGCGCTCAAACTCACGCAGGCTGGCGTGAGGTCTGAAACAGGATACGTAATGAGTGCTATAAAGAAAAGTACTTAGCTTCTGGAATATTTAACTTTAATCCACATTTGTAGAACATCGCTCTGGATGATACATTAATAGAATATCAATATCAATTGAATACGGCGCCTTGCTAGGTCGTAGCAAATGTAGCTGAAGGCTATTCTAACCGTCGTCTCGGCAAATGAGAGCGTAGTTGTCAGTGAACCGTTCCTTGCAAAGTCGGCTGTACAACTGGGACGAGTGCTAGTACGTCTCTCTAGACCTGCCGTGTGGCGGCGCTCGGTCTGCAATTACTGACAGTGGCGACACGCGGGTCCGACGTATACTAGCGGACCGCGGCCGATTTAAAAGCTGCCACCTAGCAAGTGTGGTGTCTGGCGGTAACACCACAGGTGTGACTGTGTATGCTTCCCGCACAGTTCTTTTCACAGACGCACGAATCTCTACTAACCTTCGTTTATCGTCGTTTATGCGTTTCCCTATGAAAGTAGAAGAGTACCACGATACTGAGATAGGGCACTGATAGTCTCATTGTTTAGCATCCATCACTTTGTATCAGAGCCTCCTAAACAGAGGTAAATTGCACGCTGGAAGCATCATAGACGGCTGTGTATTGTTTTCCAAGGTATTGTCATCTTACATACAACTGAGAGAGTTGTTTATTATGAAAACATGTGCCGTTTAAGAATTACGTCTCATTGGTATTGCTTGCACAAGATCTCATACCGTCGGACATGCTCATCCCCAACAAATTATTGCCGAAACGAAAATACGCAATTTACAAACATTAACTCTAAGTGTAATATTGAGCGTACAGGTCAAGAACAGCCAGTATCCATCTTTCTAGTTTTTGTAAGCGTCAAAAAGCTAGCCCAATATGTTACTGCCGAAACACCGTGTCTGTTTTGTCATACGAAACCTTATTAAGTTTTATCTGTAAGCTAACATAAAAAATCCATTTGAATTTATTCTGTAAATCCTTTCCGTGTTCAATTTTAAGCGGGAAACTTCACAACTCGTTCCGCACGTGTGATAACAGCGAACGTTTGCTGATCCTAACGAGAAAACTTTTCGGCCCTCACTCAATAATGCATATAACACTCGCCACTGCGAAAAAGCTGTGTCCAACGAAAGCGAGATTACATCTGAAAAATACGAAGCTGGGGTTACGGTCTCTTTTTTCAGCACTAGCGTATTTCTGTCGACAGAGGAGTGTTGAAGAACATTGCGTTCAATTGTTTTACATTTTTAACTTGTGACGACAAACGTTCGCTCTTTACTGTTCCTTTGTCGCAATCTGCAGAGATTATTTCGTGACTGGTTAGATATGGCACGTTGTAAGATGCAGCGGGACGTCGACCGTCACCATATCTAAAATATTTTCTCGGTATTCATCAGGACTGTTAGAAACCGCGAGGGATCTTAAGGGAACTGTATTTCAACTACGCTGCTCTCGAATATGACATCAGTGCGTGAACCACTGCGTCACATTCACCTCAGTCGCCTCTGGACATCAATATTACCGTAATTTATTATATTTTACTTTGTGAAGTACGAATCATTTTACATCTTTCATTTCAATCATCTGTCACCTCACTGTGTTTTTACCAACTTACTACGAGTTCGCTTAATTCTACGATGAAACTTATTGTTCAGGGTTAATTAACTCTAAACTGTACGTATAAGCTGTGCTCTTCACATTGCGTTCGTACGAGTCTCATTTTTTAAATTTGCTAAATTATAGTCACTGAATCAGCATTCTCACTCTATCTCTATTTCTCATACGCTTGTGCTGGTGTATGGGATGGAGGTAAATTGTTCGAAATCACGTGATAGGTATATCATGTTGTCGGAAAAATATTTTGTGATCATTTATAGTCTTGCTCCTTTCCCAATAAATGCCGTCTCCAACAACAAACCGAGCTAGATGGCGCAGCGGTTAACACACTGGATCGCATTCCTGATGCAGATTTTTCGTGATTTCCCGAAGTCACTCATGGCGAATGCCGGGACGGTTCCTTTGAAAGGGCACGGCCGAATTCCTGCCCCTTTCCTAACACAATCCGAGCTTGCGCTCCGTCTCTAATGACCTCGATGTTGACGGGATGTTAAGCCCAATCTTCCTTCCTTCCAACGACGACATCCCATTCATCTTTGTATGTAGGATTAGTAATGATGAGGTAGAAAAGCAGTCTTGTTATCCACGTTCAGAGCACTGTGCGAGAATGTCAAAAATATCGTTTACAATCAGTCAACATAAGGACAATTATTCCATAAATTAAAAAACATAGCTCTAAAGTAACTGAAAATAAAAATGAGTTATCTAAAACATATATTGTCAGATTTCTGGAAATGCAGTTGTGAGTAGTGCAGCACACAAGAGTTTTAATCAAGACCGTAATTAAGCGCTCATGGTCCTCTGAGAGTAACGTAATGGGTTTACAGTTTGAATACGATTGCTTCTGGGAAGGACGCAGATGAAATGTCTCTCTCTCTCTCTCTCTCTCTCTCTTTCACTCGCTTTCTCTTTCTCTTTCGCTCTCTCTCTCTATTTCTGTCATTCTGTCTTCCCCTCACTCACTCTTTTTCTCACCTTTCTGTTCCTTATTTCCGAGCTTCATTTTATGGAAGTATTATTTTGAGCTATTTCATTTGGTAAAAGTGTTGAAAACTCAACTTATTCGAATGCAGACCAGTTTCTGTTTCTACTGATAGAAGGTTTCCGGTCGAGTATCATTACCATGTGGTCGAATTTGTGGCGACATCTGCTCTGTTTTCAAGCATAGCCAAAACGCGTCGGACATATCAATAAATTTACGTTTCATTAATTTTCATTGATCGAAGGTGTAATTATAACCCTACTACATACACATCAGTAAGTGACGCGCAGCTGAGTTAGAGAGACGATGGGTTGCAGAAAGTAAGTTCCACATTATTGTGACAGGGCAAGCGAAGTTTTATTGAATGTTGTAGTACACTCCAAACTGACACACGTGCTTGACACTATTTTTCAGCATATTCGGCCGGTCTGTAACAACTGTCGGAATATTATCCTAATAGTTGCGTTCCTCGACGACAGAAATCCGATCCTTGGTCACGGAATCATTCGAGAAGCGCTGTGTGAACGTTCAAATATCTTTTAGTCGAACGTCCGTTCATTAGTCGAAAAGATGGAAATTGTATGGTGCAAGATGTGGAATTACCGATTAGCATCAGCCACGTCTCTATGGCCTTGCTAAAATTGATGGCACCGGACGCGACGTTGCGTTTGGTCCACATATCGCCGGAATTTCAAAGTGAATCTCTATGCAGCCCAGATGTTTTTTTAAATCAAATGGTTCAAATGGCTCTAAGCACTATGGGACTTTAAATCTGAGGTCCCCAGTCTCCTAGAGTTAGAAATACTTAAACCTAACTAACCTAAGGACATCACACACATCCATGCCCGAGTCAGGATTCGAACCTGCGACCGTAGCACCCGCGTGGTTCCGGACTGAAGCGCCTAGAATCGCTCGACCGCGGCCGGCAGACGTTTTCCCCACAAGAATGTTTCTGTACTACGTACTTCCAGTTCTAAGTTCATTTCCAGTTGTCGCGCCATTTTATTTGCAAACTGTGATGCACCTGTTATCCGCACCGGAGCAGAACTGTGACTGCGCGAGATCCGGACAACGTACTCTCTTCTGACATTGCTCCGCGGTTATTTCACAGGGATCTCAGCGTGAAAATGCACCAGTAGTTGATTTTCCGAACTGCTTACGTAGCTGACGTGCTGGAGAATAACGCTCTTGCCACCTCAAGAGTATCTAACACGCTGACGTGTCGCGTGACCGGAATACCGTCAGCTCTTCTTCTGGTCTTTGGCGTGACATATGAGCTCACTGGGCAAGACGCCCAGTGTCGGTGCATATGATCGATACTCGATCATGAGCCCTCCACGCCGGCGACGTTCCATCACTGTCACGTGCTACCATGCCACAGGCGTGCCCTGTGTATCTTAGATTCGGGATAATATGCTTCCTCCAGAGTGAGCCTCCTCCACACATATACTCCGCAAGCCAATGTACACTACACGGCAGAGGGTACGTGGAGACTATTTGTCATGTTCTGTTTTCTAAGCAGGGTCTTCGCCGCTTCTGTTGCTCATGATGAGTGAAAACACCGTCGACAGCTGGTAAACCGTGTTTTTAATTGACCACACTGCCTGTTTCACAGCTTACAGCTTCTTCTTCAGGTGGAACGTACCTTTCTAAGAAATGAAATATAACTGTGTGTGTTGCAAATCTGTGTTGCTATATAAAGTTTATTTCAATCTATATACTCTAAAAAATTATTGCAGAAATTCGAAAAGCCTTAGTCAAGACACTGTCTATCTGAGAATATTGTCAATATTTACAACAATTATGCGAAAGAAGCATAAATTGAGCAGATAGTCCGTGTTGTATTCTCTGATAATGTTGGCGGCTGGCCATTCATTGCATGTGCAAGTACGTATGAGAAATAAGAAACAGTGCTGTTAGCTAAAACAGATTTCAAAGTTATAGCTCATAAGGTTGTTAATGATTAGAAGTAGTTCAAGATTGTGCACTACAAATAATACATAGTATCACAAGTCTGGTTGAAAATCTTGTCAATAGAAAAGAAAAAGGCCAGGTTTTTAATGTATTGGAGGAAATGAAAATATTTAGACGTAAAAAATAGTTCACAGAACACGCTGAATAATCAACTGAATTTAAAGCATCATAATATTTTGACAACATTTGATTCATTGTAAGTTTAACTACATCGCAAGAAAGTGTGCTAGCGCTCTTAGTCACGAGCACATTGCGACAGAGCTCCCTCGTGATGGTTATCATATACCTGGGCAGTCAGTGTTCCCTGATGGCAGCTGAATGGGGGTCCTACTCTGGACTGAGCTGGTAAGAAAGTGGTGTTCCCAGTTTATTCTACTTTGTGCAAAACGGTCTTGCGCTATTTCCACTGTTAACTGCGTTATAATCTATACCTTCTAAATCGGTTTTAGACTTCAGCACTTTTTCATTTTCTTATAGATACTTGTGCATGCACTGAAAAGTCAGTATATCGGTTTAATCAACCCGACATCAGTATTAGAGAGTACTGCATGGAGCACCTTCTCAATTTGTCCTTCGTTCGTCTATTTTTTTTAAATGCTGCGAATATTCTCTGAATCACAAAAAAATGGTTCAAATGGCTCTGAGCACTATGGAACTCAACATCTTAGGTCATAAGTCCCCTAGAACTTAGAACTACTTAAACCTAACCAACCTAAGCATACCACACACACCCATGCCCGAGGCAGGATTCGAACCTGCGACGTTAGCAGTCCCGCGGTTCCGGACTGCAGCGCCAGAACCGCACGGCCACCACGGCCGGCTCGGAATCACAATACGTCGACAAAAAGCGATGGGTTCTTCTATGACGAATTAATGTAATACTTTTCAAACGTATAAATTTTCAAATAATATTTAAATAAAGCCCGCATCTCGTGGTCGTGCGGTAGCGTTCTCGCTTCCCACGCCCGGGTTCCCGGGTTCGATTCCCGGCGGGGTCAAAGATTTTCTCTGCCTCGTGATGGCTGGGTGTTGTGTGCTGTCCTTAGGTTAGTTAGGTTTAAGTAGTTCTAAGTTCTAGGGGACTGATGACCATAGATGTTAAGTCCCATAGTGCTCAGAGCCATTTGAACCATTTACATAATGGCACAAATCTGCCATATAGTTTATAATTATATTTCAATTCTCAAATACGTAGGTTGCACCAGAGGATGCGGCTGTAGGCCGTGAAACCGGTAGTGTGGTCAATTAAAACCAAGTTTTATCAGCTATCAGAGATGGTTTAATTCATCACGAAGCAACATGTACGAATACTTAATGATGAATAAACGTCTTGGACTGGCATATATTCCAGCCCTCTGGTGCGATGGAGAAATTTATTGCGTTGCCTTGTCACCACTGGTGACGACATTAATAAATGAAAAGGTGGGGTATGACTATTGCCTACGACAAACGTAATTAGAATGGAAACATGATAATTGGGTCCTATCGATGATTGTAAGCCTAGCTCCGATTCTGTCAATCCTCTTTGCAATTTCACATACAAATTGTGGCTTATCTGCAGGAACTGCTTTTCTTCTTGACCACTAACCATCAGTGCTCGCAACCGATGGCAGGTGTTTCTATAGTGGCTTGTTCGAGTTACTTGGGAGCAGCTTGATGGTCTGCAGAAGAATGAGAGAGATGCTGCAATTGAACTAAAAATACGTATATTGACTTCAAACACAATGGAAACGATGAGGCAGGTTTTAGAATACGGGGAACGGCATGAACCCACACTTTTGCACTATTATTGCCACAAATCAACTGCCCACAAAAAATTAAATGAAAAGAAGACAACAATATGAGTTAGTTCCAGTTGTCAGGGACGTTTGCTGGGTATGTCGAGAGAGTGAACTAATCGAGTGGAATCAAATAAGCGGTTACTGAGTCATGAGGCTGGTAGAGACGAGAACGAGGGTGCAGGCACATGAGCGAGTCACTAATCACAACAACAAGTAGTTGCGCGTAACAGGCTGCTTGCAGGCCCTAATGCGAGTTGTTATTGCGATCGCAGAAATAATGCGTATCTTCTAGACACTCGACTGGTCGATGGAGGTAGCGTAACTATCAGCCCGCGACTAGGTACAGCTTAACAATGGGATTGGGAGCGTTGTCCCTTGGTTTCACTTCCTTCTTGGAGACACTTTTAATGGGAGCAGGGAGCTGGGCCCAAATTAATCGCGCGTCGAGCCGGCAGATTAAGTGTACAATACAAGATCAAATTTATTCATCATCAAATTACAGAACAATGACATCAGGTGTACCATAAATAGCAATTTAATATAAGAATGACTAACAAGATAAGGTTAGTAAAGTTTGAATTACTACCATGGCCACTCATGGATCTAAAACAGTTTCCATCCTTTAACTTCCACAGTAGAGTTTCTGATAATCAAAGACGTAACAGGGTATTATTGAGACAAGAATCTCTTAAAACCACAATTGCAAAATCCAAATTCGTTAGCTCTATAAAACTGTAATAAAGTCAACTTGATCTCTCCCCTATAGAGCGAACTATAACCATGGAACTCACTGGCTTTTCGATGCCGGTTACAACCCAGTAGCTGAACATCTGTTACAGCATTATTTATAGAACTACAGAAATACAAAATAAAGCTTCCCTCCTGTTGGAGCACGCCTCAACCGTTGCCACTATCCTGTCCAGCGAATCAACAGCACAGATCGTGTATAAGGCGTACCTTCCTTTTACAGAAGCTGTGCAGACTTGAGGCATCAACTGCAAACCGACCAGCGCAGCGCCACCAAGCGGCAACAAGAAGACGCTGACCCGGGCGTCATTGGAACGAACGGGCAGCGCCACACCTGTGGGAAGAAGGGGTTTCAATGCTTCCTGTAAACGCTGACTTAACCAGCTGCCCATCGCTGGTCGACACCCAGTCCGGTCGCAGAGTTCGAGAGTATCGGTACAGAGAAATAGGAGATGATACTTCCGGCCGCTGTGGCCGAGCGGTTCTAGGAGCTTCAATCCGGAACCGCGCTGCTGCTACGGTCGCAGAATCGAATCCTGCCTCGGGCATGGATGTGTGTGATGGCCTTAGGTTAGTTAGGTTTAAGTAGTTCTAAGTCTAGGGAACTGATGACCTCAGATGCTAAGTCCCATAGTGCTTAGAGCCATTTGAACTTAGCCTCCATTCTCCGCGTAGTAATAGTATGTAAAAAACAAAACAAAACAAAAAAAAAAACAAAAAAAGTGTTCAAATGTGTGTGAATTCCTAAGGGACCAAACTGCTGAGGCCATCGGTCCCTAGACTTACACACTACTTAAACTAACTTATGCTAAGAACAACACACACACCCATGCCCGAGGGAGGACTCGAACCTCCGGCGGGAGGGGCTGCGCAATCCGTGACATGACGCCTCAAACCGCGCGGCCACTCCGCGCGGCGTGTAAAGCTAATTGCATGTAGCAGGCACAGGAAGCACATCAAGCCACCTCATAACGAGAAATTAACTCATGTTTCTTTCCTTATTAAAATGTGTTCGGTTAATGCGCAAGTGTTATGTACAGATAATTTTGAATCCCTGCACCAGCCATCGCAACCTCTGACTTTCCTCGTTTGTATCGGTGCTGACTCCCACAGTAGGCGACACAACAGGAGCAGCATTACATGGAGTTCATCAGCACAGACAGTGCCCTCGTATACATGGGACGTAGACAATTGGTTTCATCAAGCCGCAAGAGTCATATGTTACACGTTGAAAACATTTCACCAGCTTAACAAATAATATGCAAGTACCCGTAACGAGGTCAGCAACGCCACGCTGCTACAAAAACTATTAAAGAAACACCAGACCGTTACTCTGGCACCTTATAAGGATGTCTTCAGTGTCCATTTTTTAATACCTGACCACAAAAAGTACTCGCTATTTCCCAAGGTACAGACCATGACAAGCTGTGGCGAAGAGTTGCAAGAGGCTTTCTCAGTCGACTCTCAGTACAGTGCAATCATACTTTAACTCAAACGCAAGCTTCTTACGTCCTTACATCGCCACAAAATGCAGTTATCACGTTTTCCAATCAAGCCTTGATACTTCTGCAATAATACTGGTTGAGTGGGGCGTCGAGCATGCCACGTACCTGTTTCCGACCAATTATCCCGGCTCAAGAGCCACACCTCGCCCGTAACACTTGCCGGCTTGCACTGTTCCTAGTCCACTCCCTGTCGACCACTGCGCGAGAGTACCTCGGGAGTTTCGCAAACCGAAGAGAAGCCATTGTCCCTCGATGTGACTACTGACAAGAGCGGACGTGGCACACGATGGTTAACAGTAGTTCCTTGCAGCCGACCTGATAAGCGCTGGCTCTCTTGTGGCGCTTCAGGAAGACAGACTGAGGAGGCTCTCTGGCTTTTAAGCTGGTCATCCCTTCTTTGGCAACAGACCAAAGCAACCCTGGAAGAAAGCCACCATGTGTGCAAGTGTGGCGATGTTGTGACTTTAAAAGCAACGGCCCCTGATCTCTCGAATGAAAACGCCATCTCGGAACACTTTCACTTATTTCTAGAAATCTAAAAATTAATCTCATCCTGTGATCCTTTTTCTTGGGAAGACTTACTCTCATCATCCGTGAGCGAGACGTGGCGCATTAACAATCACACATTCAGCTTCCAAAATACACTACTGTCCATAAAAATTGCTACACCAAGAAGAAATGCAGATGATAAACGGGTATTCGTTGGACAAATATATTATACTAGATCTGATATGTGATTACATTTTCACGCAATTTGGGTGAAATCAGTCCCCAGAACAACCACCTCTGGCCGTAATAACGGCCTTCATACGCCTGGGCAATGAGTCAGAAAGAGCTCGGATGGCGTGTACAGGTACAGCTGCCCATGCAGCTTCAACACGATACCACAGTTCTTCAAGAGTACTCACTGGCGTATTGTGACGAACCAGTTGCTCGGCCGCCATTGACCAGACGTTTTCAATTGGTGTGAAATCTGGAGAATGTGCTGGCCAGGGCAGCAGTCGAACATTTTATGTATCCAGAAAAGCCCGCACAGGACCTGCAACATGCGGTCGTGCATTATCCTGCTGAAATGTAGGGTTTCGCAGGCATCGAATGAAGTGTAAAGCCACGGGTCGTAACACATCTGATATGTAACGTCCACTATTCAAAGTGCCGTCAATGCGAACAAGAGGTGACCGAGACGTGTAACCAATGGCACGCCATACCATCACGCCGGGTAATACGCAAGTATGGCGATGACGAATACACGCTTCAAGTGTGCGTTCACTGCGATGTCGCCAAACAGGGATGCGACTATCATAATGCTGTAAACAGAACCTGGTTTCATCCGAAAAAAGGACGTTTTGCCATTCGTGCACCCAGGTTCGTCGTTGAGTACACCTTCTCACGCGGTCCTCTCTGTGATGCAGCGTCGAGGGTAACCGCAGCCATGAGCTTCGACCTGATAGTCCATTCTGCTGCAAATGACGTCGAACTGTTTGTGCAGATGGTTGTTGTCTTGCAGAAGTTCCCATCTGATGACTCTGGGATCGAGACGTGGGTGCACGATCCGTTACAGCCATGTGGATAAGATGCCGGTCATCTCGACTGCTAGTGATACGAGACCGTTGGGATCAAGCACGGCGTTCCGTATTACCCTCCTGAACCCACCGATTCCATATTCTGCTAACAGTTATTGGAACTCGACTAACGGGAGCAACAATGTCGCGATACGATAAACCGCAATCGCGACAGGCTACAATCCGACCTTTATGAAAGTCGGAAACGTGAAGGTACGCATTTCTCCTCCTTACACGAGGCATCACAACAACATTTCACCAGGCAACGCTGGTCAACTGCTGTTTGTGTATGAGAAATCGGTTGGAAACTTTCCTCATGTCATCACGTTGTAGGTGTCGCCACCGGCGCCAACGTTGTGTGAATGCTCTGAAAAGCTAATCATTTGCATGTCACATCATCTGCTTCCTGTCGGTTAAATTTAGCGTCTGTAGCACGTCATCTTCATGGTATAGCAATTTTAATGGCCAGTAGTGTAGTTTCTTTAAATTTAGCCAACGGAGCTTCGCGGTCACTGCATCAACTTTCTGTCAAGGCCTCCCACATGAGTTGTCGATGCACGTCTATGACATTTTCGTATGGGCTAAACAGTTGTGTTACGATACTACCACCGCGTTTGTGAATTCTTTCTATATCTGTTGCGACGCGTACTTAATAACGACAAAAAACGCTGGAAAATTAATCTGAAGTTCGGCATACTATCTTCTTCCAAGTAATTTTCTACACAGATGCATCGCAGTTCCCCAGAACGATCCCGACAATTCTGAATCTTCCATTTGCCTTCCCTAACCATGACGTTATATGCTGTGCCGTTCCATATTGCTTCTTAATAGTACCCCTAAATACTCAAACGATTAGAGAAGATTCAGCGTTGACAGGGGGCGCTAAACTCTGTCTTCCTGGAGGTGCTGCGCTGCCCGCTCCTCCCATTGGCACGCGGGTCAACGCCTTCTTGATGCCGACTCGCGGTGCTGCGCTGGTCAGTGTGCAGTCGATTTCAAAGAAAGCAGGCGCTGACAGGTGTGAAAATTAACGAACTATAAGTTTAATAAGATGTTGTTGTTGTTGTTGTTGTTATGATCTTCAGTGCTGAGACCGGTTTGATGCAGCTCTCCATGTTACTCTATCCTGTGCAAGCTTCTTCATCTCCCGGTACCTACTGCAACCTACATCCTTTGAATCTGTTTAGTGTATTCATCTCTTGGTCTCCCTCTACGATTTTTACCATCCACGCTGCCCTCCAATACTAAATTGGTGTTCCCTTGATGACTCAGAATACATCCTACCAACCGAATCCTTCTTCTAGTGAAGTTGTCCCACAAACTCCTCTTCTTCCCCAATACCTACTCATTAGTTATGTGATCTACCTATCTAATCTTCAGCATTCTTCTGTACCACCACAGTTCGAAAGCTTCTATTTCCTTCCTGTCTGAACTACTTATCGTCCATGTTTCACTTCCATACGTGGCTACAGTTCGTACAAGTACTATCAGAATAGAGTTCCTGACACTTAAATCTATACTCGATGTTAACAAATTTCTCTTCTTCAGAAATGCTTTCCTTGCCATTGCCAGTCTACATCATTTTATATCCCCTCTACTAAGACCAACATCAGTTTCTTTGCTCCCCAAATAACAAAACTCCTTTACTACTTTAAGTGTCTCATTTCCTAATCTAATTCCGTCAGCATCACCCGACTTAATTCGACTACATTCCATTATCCTCGTTTCGCTTTTGTTCATGTTCATCTTATATTCTCCTTTCAAGACACCATCCATTCCGTTGAACTGCTCTTCCAAGGCCTTTGCTGTCTCTGACAGAATTACAATATCATCGGCGAACCTCAATTTTTTTATTTTTTCCCCATGAATTTTAATACCTGCTCCCAATATTTCTTTTGTTTCCTTTACTGCTTGCTGATTATACAAATAGAATAACATCGGGGAGAGGCTACAACCCTGTCTCACTCCCTTCCCAACCACTGCTACCCTTTCATGTCCCTCGACTCTTATAACTGCCATCTGGTTTATGTACAAATTGTAAATAACCTTTCGCTCCCTGTATTTTGCCCCTGCGACCTTTAGAATTTGAAAGAGAATATTCCAGTCAACATTGTCAAAAGCTTTCTCTAAGTCTACAAATACTAGAAACGTAGGTTTGCCTTTCCATAATCTATTCTCGAAGATACGTCGTAGGGTCAGTATTGCCTTACGTGTTCCTACATTTCTACGGAATCCAAACTGATCTTCCCCGAGATCGGCTTCTACGAGTGTCTCCATTCGTCTGTCAAGAATTCACGTTAGTATTTTACAACTGTGACTTATTAAACTGATAGTTCGGTAGTTTTCACATCTGTCATCATCTGCTTTTTTTGGGATTGGAATCATTATATTCTTCTTGAAGTCTGAGGGTATTTCGCCTGTCTCATACATCTTGCTCACCAGATGGTGGAGTTGTGTCAGGACTGGATCTTCGAAGGCTGTCAGTGGTTCTAATGGATCGTTGTCTACTCCTTGGGCCTTGTTTCGACTCTGTCAAGCTCTTCACGCAGTATCATATCTCCCATTACATCTTCATCTACATCCTCTTCCTTTTCCATAATATTGTCCTCAAGTACAACGCCCTTGTACAGACCCTCCATATGCTACTTCCACCTTTCTGATTTCCCTTCTTTGCTTAGAACTGGATTTCCATCTGAGCTCTTGATAATCATACAAGTGGTTCTTTTTTCTCCAAAGGTCTCTTTTTCCTATAGGCGGTATCTATCTTACGCCTAGTGAGATAAGCCTCTACATCCTTACATTTGTCCTATAGCCATCGCTGCTGAGCTATTTTGCACTTCCTGTCGATCTCATTTTTGAGACGTTTGTATTCCTATTTGCCTGCTTCATTTACTGCATTTTTATATTTTCTCCTTTCATCAATTAAATTCAATATTTCTCCTGTTACCCAAGGATTTCTATTAGCCCTCGTCTTTTTACCTATTTGATCCTCTGCTGGCTGCTCTACTTCATCCCTCAAAGCTACGTTCATCCCTCAAAGCTTTAATAACTGACGGTTGCAAAATGCTAACACTAATTCTTTACAGACGAATGGGAAAACTGGTAGAAGCCGATGTCGGAGATGATCTGTATAGAATCCAGAAAGATGTAGGAACACGCGAGGCAATACTGACCCTATGACTTACCTTAGAAGATAGGTTCAGTGAAGGCAAACCTACGTTTATGGGATTTGTAGACGTAGGGAAAGCTTTTAACAATGTCGATTGGAATACTCTCTTTCAAACTGCATGGTGGCAGTATAAAATACAGGAAGTGAAATTCTATTTACAATGTGTACAGAAAGCAGACGGCAGTTAAAAGAGTTGAGGGGCACTAAAGGGAAGCAGTGGTGAGACAGGGTAGTAGCCTATACCCAACGTTATTCATTATGTATATTAAGCAAGCAGTAAAGGAAACAAAAGAAAAATTTGGAGCAGGAATTAAAATACAGGGAGAAGAGATGAAAACATTGAGGTTTTCCGACGACATTGTAATTCTGTCAGAGACAGCAAACCACTTAGAAGAGCTTTTGAACGGAATAGACAGCTTCTCTGAAGGAGGATATAAGATGAACACCAGTAAAAGCAGAACAAGGATAATGGAATGGAGTCGAATTAAATCAGGTGATGGTGAGGGAATTAGATTAGGAAAACAGACACTCAAAGTAGTAAAGGAGTTTTGCTATTTAAGGAGCAAAATAACTGATGTTTGTCGAAGTAGTCAGTATATAAAATGTAGACTGGGTATGGCAAGGAAAGCATTTCTGAAGAAGAGAAATTTGTTAACACAGAATATAGATTTAAGTGTCAGGAAGTTTTTTCTGAAACTAATTGTATGGAATATAGCCATGGATGGAAGCGAAACATGGACGATAAATAGTTTAGACAAGAAGAGAATAGAAGCTTTTGAAATGTGGTGCTACAGAAGAATGCTGAAGATAATATGGTAGATCACATAACTAATTAGGAGTTACTGAATAGAATTGTGGAGAAGAGGAATTTGTGGCAAAACTTTACTAGAAGAAGGAATCTTTTGTTAGGACGCGTTCTAAGCATAAAGGAGTCACCAATTTATTACTGGAAGGAATCGTGGAGGCTAAAATTCGTAGGAAGACAGAGAGATAAATACACTAAGCAGATTCAGAAGGATGTAGGTTGCAGCAGTTACTCGGAGATGAAGTGGCTCACACAGCATGGAGAGCTGCACCAAATCATTCTTTGCACTGAAGACCACAACAACAATTCTAACGATGTGATGTGCTCAAGAATTGCACTACTAACTTATAATCGGATGCCATCGGGTTTAGTGTTGCTGATGTTGTCAGTATGTACAGCCTACGGACAATGTTAGAGGTCCAGTTACTCTTCCTTGGGGCACACCCGATGTTACGATAGTTTGCATTATTTAAGGACGTAAGTACGTTTCGCATGACGCGTCAGTGCCAAGTAAACAGTTGGATGAAAATTGGACCATTCATACAAAGAATGCTGCAGTATAGTACAGAAGGAAACTGAAAGGATTACGCAGTGAGATGAACAGAAATGACACGGTAGTTCAAAGACGATAACTGCACTGAAGTTATAGCGGTTTATAATGGTCTCCTTGCCGCTATAAAAGAGGCAGAACATGGTTCTTAATAACTGGCTACGTAATCACAATGGACGGCGATGTATGTTGTGAAATGTGGTCCCACCTTGGCCAGACGGCTGGTAAGGAGTTGTCGTGGTACTGCCTTCCATTCGTTCTGCATCGCGGCTGACAAGTGACGCATAGTCGTTGGTGCATGTGGACCTTCTGCAGTATGGTCCCCAACGCATACCACACGTGCTCAAGTGGACTGAAGTCGGGGGAACGGGCTGGCCAGCCAATTCGCCGAATATCCGCAAGTTTCAAGAGCGCCGTTCGATGCATTCGCACATTCTCATCCATAAAAATGAAGTCAGGGCGGAATGAACCCCTGAAAAGAGGCACATTGGAAAGGAGTACGGTTTCATAATAACGTTGACTGATGAATATAACGTATTCAAAAGAACATCACGCCTCCCTACACCACAACACGAGGCCCACCGAAATTATCATATTTGAGAATGTTCATAAGAGGACTACCTGCCGACATATGAGCATTCGCCCAGCAGGAGCACCTCTGTTAGGTGAATGATGCATGGCAAACTGTCATCTGGAGTCAAGCTGTGCGGTGGACCCTGACACATGCCGATGGCAACACAGATGTACAACCGATAAGCACGGGAAGTGGACTTCCCATTCGAGGACCGTCGATGTAGATGTTCAACATCTACAGGTTCAGTAAGACAAAACTGACCCGTGAAGTATCTCTTGCACGTCAGGATGGGCAGTCGAGCTTGCACCATCCAAAATCGGGGCACAACATCGTAGTTGGGTTGGCTATCTTAAGAGTACACGTAACGCCTTATGGGCCAACCCATTTTAAAGCACACGAAATGTTTTATGGGGCCAGAGCCTGTACGTTCACATCCTCCAAATAACAGTGATGTGTTTGGTAGATGTTACTTACCAGTGTACTACTTATTAGGATTTCTTCCATTCCATTTGCGTATGAAGCACAGCAAGATTTACAGCCGGAATCACTCCCTGTGTGCTGTAGTAACGTAATCGTGATGTCAGTATCTGCAGCGTAACAATACGTCAGAGCCTGCAGCTTTGTTCTTGATTCATAACTTGTTGCTGGTTCTTGGAACTTCGTACTGTTTCAAGGGGTAGTTGCTGTCTATTTTCAACCGTCTGAAAATCATGTGTTTCAACAATTTTTCTGTGCATCAAACAAATCTCTGACCATTCGTACTGGCCCTCTTTACATACATTAAATATTTCTCCTTAGACCCACTTCTTAGAGGTGCCAAACAGTTGAGAAAAATCCTAGTATGCGTCGCACGAGTGTGTTGTAAGCAGTCTGATTCGTAAACGCATTGTTGTTTATCATCAGGCTACCAATGCCCCTTTATCTCCGTGTGATCCTATGTGAGCAATTAATTTCACGTCCTCGTGAAATTGTATCCTCAGGTATTACTCGTGCGTGAGCTGACTGGTTCCATTTGTGACTCGTTCGTATTATAGTCATAGTATACTACTGATGTACGTTTCCTGAAATACGCAGCTTTACATTTCTGAACATTTAAATCAAATTGCCGGTATTTGCATTACTTTCATATTCTATGCACTCCTGACTGCATGTTAATACAAAGTTTTTCAGACAGTACTTCATTATACACTCCTGGAAATGGAAAAAAAGAACACATTGACACCGGTGTGTCAGACCCACCATACTTGCTCCGGACACTGCGAGAGGGCTGTACAAGCAATGACCACACGCACGGCACAGCGGACACACCAGGAACCGCGGTGTTGGCCGTCGAATGGCGCTAGCTGCGCAGCATTTGTGCACCGCCGCCGTCAGTGTCAGCCAGTTTGCCGCGGCATACGGAGCTCCATCGCAGTCTTTAACACTGGTAGCATGCCGCGACAGCGTGGACGTGAACCGTATGTGCAGTTGACGGACTTTGAGCGAGGGCGTATAGTGGGCATGCGGGAGGCCGGGTGGACGTACCGCCGAATTGCTCAACACGTGGGGCGTGAGGTCTCCACAGTACATCGATGTTGTCGCCAGTGGTCGGCGGAAGGTGCACGTGCCCGTCGACCTGGGACCGGACCGCAGCGACGCACGGATGCACGCCAAGACCGTAGGATCCTACGCAGTGCCGTAGGGGACCGCACCGCCACTTCCCAGCAAATTAGGGACACTGTTGCTCCTGGGGTATCGGCGAGGACCATTCGCAACCGTCTCCATGAAGCTGGGCTACGGTCCCGCACACCGTTAGGCCGTCTTCCGCTCACGCCCCAACATCGTGCAGCCCGCCTCCAGTGGTGTCGCGACAGGCGTGAATGGAGGGACGAATGGAGACGTGTCGTCTTCAGCGATGAGAGTCGCTTCTGCCTTGGAGCCAATGATGGTCGTATGCGTGTTTGGCGCCGTGCAGGTGAGCGCCACAATCAGGACTGCATACGACCGAGGCACACAGGGCCAACACCCGGCATCATGGTGTGGGGAGCGATCTCCTACACTGGCCGTACACCACTGGTGATCGTCGAGGGGACACTGAATAGTGCACGGTACATCCAAACCGTCATCGAACCCATCGTTCTACCATTCCTAGACCGGCAAGGGAACTTGCTGTTCCAACAGGACAATGCACGTCCGCATGTATCCCGTGCCACCCAACGTGCTCTAGAAGGTGTAAGTCAACTACCCTGGCCAGCAAGATCTCCGGATCTGTCCCCCATTGAGCATGTTTGGGACTGGATGAAGCGTCGTCTCACGCGGTCTGCACGTCCAGCACGAACGCTGGTCCAACTGAGGCGCCAGGTGGAAATGGCATGGCAAGCCGTTCCACAGGACTACATCCAGCATCTGTACGATCGTCTCCATGGGAGAAGAGCAGCCTGCATTGCTGCGAAAGGTGGATATACACTGTACTAGTGCCGACATTGTGCATGCTCTGTTGCCTGTGTCTATGTGCCTATGGTTCTGTCAGTGTGATCATGTGATGTATCTGACCCCAGGAATGTGTCAATAAAGTTTCCCCTTCCTGGAACAATGAATTCACGGTGTTCTTATTTCAATTTCCAGGAGTGTATGTAACTGCCTCACCTCCAAAAATGTCTGAGGATATTTTCATTATTGTATGCCATGTCGTACTTGTATGACGTGAAATGCAAGAGTCCCTAAACACTTCCTCGAGTAATATCTGATGTTACTTCTACATCTGCCGGTGACTCTCCATCCAAGATAACAAGTTGCGTCCTCCCTGCCAACGAATTCCCAATGGAGTTGCAAATTTCGTTTCATTCTTAACAGTATTGTATTTGCTTTATTGAGTGTCGGTGTCCTACAGAGTTAAAAGCTTTTCAAGTCATGAAATGTACTGACGTGACAAAAGTCGTCGGGTACCTCCTAATATCATGTGTCACCTCCTTTGGCGAGGAGTAGTGCAGCAACTCGGCGTGGCATGGACGCAGTAAGTTGTTGGAAGTCTCCTTCAGAATCATTGAATCATGGTGCCTCTACAGCCGTCCATAATTGAGAAAATGGTGCTGTTGTAGGATTTCGTGCTTCGTGTAACATAAATGTCTGGTGGGAGTCATGTCGAGCGATCGCGGTGGCCAATTCATTCGGTCGAAGTCGCCAGAATGTTCTTCAAACCAGTCGCGAACACTGTGGCACCTTGAAATGGCGCATTGTCACCCACCAAAATTCCATCGTTGTTTGGGAACATGGTCCCCAACTAGCTGGACATGACCATTTCCAGTCAATGATCGGTTCAGTTCGACCAGAGGACCCAGTCCATTCCACTTAACCACAGCGCACACGATTATAGGACCACCACCAGCTAGCACAGTGCCTGTTGACAATTTGGGTCAATGGCTTCTTGGGGTCTGGCTGTTGATATACTTTCCGGGATGTGAGGTCGTGGTCCAAGAACTTTTCTCCTCCTTACGGTTCGTCCAGGACTGCGCTGGACTTCCTTTTAACGTCAGGACAGTATAAAAAACTTGCGAGGGATCCTACAGCCAGTGTACTTAGGAAAACAAATAATTTGATTAAGTCATCTACCTCTATCCGAAAAGAAGATAAAAGAACGTTATTGAAAAGTGAAGCTATGTGTCCTCGATTGTATGGTGTACCTAAAATTCATAAAATAGATTTTCCTTTAAGACCCATAGTCAGTGCCATCAATTCTCCCACTTATGAAATAGCAAGATATTTAACAACTTGTTTACAACCATTGATTGGACAAACTGACTCATATATAAAAGACTCGCGTCATTTTATTGCAAAACTAGAGGGACTAACTCTGGCCCCTGAAGATATTCTTGTAAGTTTTGACATTGTGTCCTTATTCACAATGATTCCGGTTAACGAAGTTATGATTTTCATAGCGGATATTTTTCCAGAAGATTTGACCGTTCTTTTCAGACATTGTCTTACATCAAGTCAGTTCCAGTGGGATAATGAATTTTATGAACAACTTGATGGAGTAGCAATGGGTAATCCATTAGGCCCTGCGATTGCCAATCTTTATATGGAGAAATTTGAACAATCAGCCCTGGACAAAGCTAATAACAAACCATCTCGTTGGTATCGATATGTAGATGACACATTTGTGGTTTGGTCCCATGGCAGAAAGGCCTTGGACGATTTCTTTGATTACCTAAATAAAATTCACCCAAAAATACAGTTTACCATGGAAATAGAAAAGGAAAACAGAATATCTTTCTTGGATGTGTTAGTTATGAGACGGCCAGATAGAAGCTTGGAATATAGTTTTTCGAAAGGCAACACATACGGACAGATATTTACATAAAAATTCTAATCATCATCCTCAACAAAAAACAGGTGTCATAAAAAGTCTCGTCGATCGAGCGGAACGGATATGTACACCTGAACATTTGGATGCTGAAGTGAAACATGTGAAGCAAGCTTTTGAAAAAAACGGCTACTCAAGAAAAGAGATAGACAGCATTTTGCGTCTAAGGAACAGAAACTCAAAAGTTAAGAATGAACCACAACAACAGAAAAATACAGTAGTTCTCCCTTTTACTAAAAAGTAACAGATCGGATCGGTAAGATTTTACGAAAACATGACATAAAACCGATCTTTAAACCAACTAAGAAAATAAGTCAATACTACGATCTGTGAAGGATAAACGCCCTCCTCTGTCGACATGTGGTGTGTATAAAATTCCATGTACCTGTGGTAAAGTTTACATTGGTACTACCAAAAGAAGCGTAAACACGCGACTGAAAGAGCATAAAAGTCTTTGTCGACTTGGAAAAATAGAAAAGTCAGCTGTAGCGGAGCATGCTCTTCAACCAGGCAACCACCAAGTGAAGTTTTCGGATACCGAAGTTTTATCTACAACGTTAAATTACTATCCACGGCTTTATAGAGAAGCTATCGAAATTTATAAACATAACGATAATTTTAATAGGAAAGAGGAGGCTATGAAACTTAGCGATATATGGACAGTGGCTCTACAAAACTGCTAACAATTTTTATCTTTGACAAGGTGGTAATCGATAGTCAACCTTATCTTTGCTATGGATTATCACTGCTCATCACGTGTCACCTGAACCACGCCCCCCTTTCTCACAATATATAAGTCGCTCTCAGACACCCGACCAGTCAGTCGGCAAGACTCAGCGGAGCAGTGCCTCTGAGGAAGTCCAGCGCAGTCCTGGACGAAACGTAAGGAGCAGAAAAGTTCTTGGACCACGACCTCACATCCCGGAAAGTATATCAACAGCCATGTCAACCGGTCGTGAAAGCCTTCATTCTTGGGGTCTGCTCCTAGTATCAGCTCTTACCAACTGAAACATGGACTCATACGACCAGTCCACGTTCTTCCAGACGTCTAGGGTCCAGACGATATTGCAAAGCGCCCAGCAGAGGCGCTGTAGGCGATATCGTGCGTTACGCAAAGGCGCTCGTCTGCTGCCATAGCCCATTAGCGCCACTACTGCCACAGTCCATTAACGCCACATTTCGCGCACTGTCCTAACGGATAAATTCGTCGTACATCCCACATCAATTTCTGCGGTTACTTCACCCAGTGTCGCTTGTCTGTTGGCGCTGACATCTTTACCCAAATCGGCTGATCTCGGTCGTGAAGTAAAGACCGACGCCCACTGCGTTGTCCGTGATGAGAGGTATGCCTGAAATGTGGTATTTCGGCACGCTCTTGAGACTGCGGGTGTCGGAATATTGAATTTCCAACGATTTCCAGAAGGGAATGTCACAAGCGTCTAGATCAACTACCATTCTGCGTTGAAAGTCTGTTAATTCACGTCGTGCATCCATAATCAAGCCACAACCTTATTTGCCGTGAAGGTCACGGTTAAAGCAGGCTCAGACATGGTAATTCGATGTCTCTATAGGCCCCCTGGCTCAGCAGCTGCAATGGCTGAGCACTTGAAGGATAATTTGGAAAATATTTCGAGTAGATTTCCCCAACATGTTATAGTTCTGGGTGGAGATTTTAATTTGCCGGATACAGACTGGGAGACTCAAACGTTCATAAAGGGTGGCAGGGACAAAGAATCCAGTGAAATTATTTTAAGTGCTTTATCTGAAAACTACCTTGAGCAGTTAAACAGAGAACCGACTCGTGGCGATAACATATTAGACCTTCTGGTGACAAACAGACCCGAACTATTTGAAACAGTTAACGCAGAACAGGGAATCAGCGATCATAAAGCGGTTACTGCATCGATGATTTCAGCCGTAAATAGAAATATTAAAAAAGGTAGGAAGATTTTTCTGTTTAGAAACAGTGACAAAAAGCAGATTGCAGAGTACCTGACGGCTCAACACAAAAGTTTTGTCTCAAGTACAGATAGTGTTGAGGATCAGTGGACAAAGTTCAAAACCATCGTACAATAAGCGTTAGATGAGTATGTGCCAAGCAAGATCGTAAGAGATGGAAAAGAGCCACCGTGGTACAACAACCGAGTTAGAAAAGTGCTACGGAAGCAAAGGGAACTTCACAGCAAACATAAACATAGCCAAAGCCTTGCAGACAAACAAAAATTACGCGAAGCGAAATGTAGTGTGATGAGGGCTATGCGACAGGCGTTCAATGAATTCGAAAGTAAAGTTCTATGTACTGACTTGGCAGAAAATCCTAAGAAATTTTGGTCGTATGTCAAAGCGGTAGGTGGATCAAAACAAAATGTCCAGACACTCTGTGACGAAAATGGTACTGAAACAGAGGATGACAGACTAAAGGCCGAAATACTAAATGTCTTTTTCCAAAGCTGTTTCACAGAGGAAGACACTGTAGTTCCTTCTATAGATTGTCGTACAGATGACAAAATGGTAGATATCGAAATAGACGATAGATGGATAGAGAGACAATTAAAATCGCTCAAAAGAGGAAAGGCCGCTGGACCTGATGGGATACCAGTTCGATTTTACACAGAGTACACGAAGGAACTTGCCCCCCTTCTTGCAGCGGTGTACCGTAGGTCTCTAGAAGAGCGTAGCGTTCCAAAGGATTGGAAACGGGCACAGGTCATCCCTGTTTTCAAGAAGGGACGTCGAACAGATGTGCAGAACTATAGACCTATATCTCTAACGTCGATCAGTTGTAGAATTTTTGGAACACGTATTATGTTCGAATATAATGACTTTTCTCGAGACTAGAAATCTACTCTGTAGGAATCAGCATGGGTTTCGAAAAAGACGATCGTGTGAAACCCAGCTCGCGCTATTCGTCCATGAGACTCAGAGGGCCATAGACACGGGTTCCCAGGTAGATGTCGTGTTTCTTGACTTCCACAAGGCGTTCGATACAGTTCGCCACAGTCGTTTAATGAACAAAGTAAGAGCATATGGACTATCAGACCAATTGTGTGATTGGATTAAAGAGTTCCTAGATAACAGAACGCAGCATGTCATTCTCAATGGAGAGAAGTCTTCCGAAGTAAGAGTGGTTTCAGGTGTGCCGCAGGGGAGTGTCATAGGTCCGTTGCTATTCACAATATACATAAATGACCTTGTGGATGACGTCGAAAGTTCACTGAGGCTTTTTGCAGATGATGCTGTGGTGTATCGAGAGGTTGTAACAATGGAAAATTGTACTGAAATGCAGGAGGATCTGCAGCGAATTGACGCATGGTGCAGGGTATGGCAATTGAATCTCAATGTAGACAAGTGTAATGTGCTGCGAATACATAGAAAGATAGATCCCTTATCATTTAGATACAAATTAGCAGGTCAGCAACTGGAAGCAGTTAATTACATAAATTATCTGGGAGTACGCATTAAGAGTGATTTAAAAGGGAATGATCATATAAAGTTGATCGTTGGTCAAGCAGATGCCAGACTGCGTTTCATTGGAAGAATCCTAAGGAAATGCAATCCGAAAACAAAGGAAGTAAAATTCTATGTACCGGCTTGACAGAAAATCCTAGGAAGTTCTGGTCTTACGTTAAATCAGTAAGTGGCTCGAAACAGCATATCCAGACACTCCGGCATGATGTTGGCACTGAAACAGAGGATGACACGCGTAAAGCTGAAATACTAAACACCTTTTTCCAAAGCTGTTTCACAGAGGAAGACTGCACTGCAGTTCCTTCTCTAAATCCTCGCACAAACGAAAAAATGGCTGACGTCGAAATAAGCGTCCAAGGAATAGAAAAGCAACTGGAATCACTCAACAAAGGAAAGTCCACTGGACCTGACGGGATACCAATTCGATTCAACACAGAGTACGCGAAAGAACTTGCCCCCTTCTAACAGCCGTTTACCGCAAGTCTCTAGAGGAACGGTAGGTTCCAAATGATTGGAAAAGAGCACAGGTAGTCTCAGTCTTCAAGAAGGGTCGTCGAGCAGATGCGCAAAACTATAGACCTATATCTCTGACGTCGATCTGTTGTAGAATTTTAGAACATGTCTTTTGCTCGAGTGTCATGTCGTTTTTGGAAACCCAGAATCTACTCTGTAGGAATGAACATGGATTTCGGAAACAGCGATCGTGTGAGACCCAACTCGCTTTATTTGTGCATGAGACCAAGAAAATATTAGATACAGGCTCCCAGGTAGATGCTATTTTCCTTGACTTCCGGAAGGCGTTCGATACAGTTCCACACTGTCGCCTGATAAACGAAGTAAGAGCCTACGGAATATCAGACCAGCTGTGTGGCTGGATTGAAGAGTTTTTAGCAAACAGCAGCATGTTGTTATCGATGGAGAGACGTCTACAGACGTTAAAGTAACCTCTGGTGATCCACAGGGGAATGTTATGGGACCATTGCTTTTGACAATATATATAAATGACCTAGTAGATAGTGTCGGAAATTCCATACAGCTTTTCGCGGATGATGCTGTAGTATACAGAGATGTTGCAGCATTAAAAAATTGTAGCGAAATGCAGGAAGATTTGCAGCGGATAGGCACTTGGTGCAGGGAGTGGCAACTGACCCTTAACATAGACAAATGTAATGTATTGCGAATACATAGAAAGAAGGATCCTTTACTGTATGATTATATGATAGCGGAACAAACACTGGTAGCAGTTACTTCTGTAAAATATCTGGGAGTATGCGTGCGGAATGATTTGAAGTGGAAAGATCATATAAAATTAATTGTTGGTAAGGCGGGTACCAGGTTGAGATTCATTGGTAGAGTCCTCAGAAAATGTAGTCCATCAACAAAGGAGGTGGTTTACAAAACACTCGTTCGACCTATACTTGAGTATTGCTCATCAGTGTGGGATCCGTACCAGATCGGGTTGACGGAGGAGTTAGAGAAGATCCACAGAAGAGCGGCGCGTTTCGTCACAGGGTTATTTGGTAACCGTGATAGCGTTACGGAGATGTTTACCAAACTCAAGTGGCAGACTCTGCAAGAGAAGCGCTCTGCATCGCGGTGTAGCTTGCTCGCCAGGTTTCAAGAGGGTGCGTTTCTGGATGAGGTATCGAGTATATCGCTTCCCCATACTTATACCTCCAGAGGAGATCACGAATGTAAAATTAGAGAGATTCGAGCCCGCACAGAGGCTTTCAGACAGTCGTTCTTCCCGCGAACCATACGCGACTGGAACAGAAAAGGGAGGTAATCAAAGTGGCACGTAAAGTGCCGTCCGCCACACACCGTTGGGTGGCTTGCGGAGTATAAATGTAGATGTAGATGTAGGTTACGGTACGGTTGTTCGCCCACTGCTTGAATACTGCTCAGCAGTGTGGGATCCGTACCAAATAGGGTTGATAGAAGAGATAGAAAAGGTCCAACGGAGAGCAGCGCGCTTCGTTACAGGATCATTTAGTAATCGCGAAAGCGTTACGGAGACGATAGATAAACTCCAGTGGAAGACTCTGCAGGAAGGACGCTCAGTAGATCGGTACGGGCTTTTTTTAGTTTCGAGAACATACCTTCACCGAAGAGTCAAGCAGTATATTGCTCCCTCCTACGTATAACTCGCGAAGAGACCATGAGGATAAAATCAGAGAGATTAGAGCCCACACAGAAGCATACTGACAATCCTTCTTTCCACGAACAATACGAGACTGGAGTAGAATGGAGAACCGACAGAGGTACTCAAGGTACCCTCCGCCACACACCGTCAGGTGGCTTGCGGAGTATGGATGTATATGTAGATGTAGATGCCTAGGGAAAAGATTGGAAAAGGGCACAGGTCATCCCTGTTTTCAAGAAGGGACGTCGAACAGATGTGCAGAACTATAGACCTATATCTCTAACGTCGATCAGTTGTAGAATTTTGGAACACGTATTATGTTCGAGTGTAATGACTTTTCTCGAGACTAGAAATCTACTCTGTAGGAATCAACATGGGTTTCGAAAAAGACGATCGTGTGAAACCCAGCTTGCGCTATTCATCCATGAGACTCAGAGGGCCACAGACACGGGTTCGACCTCCGCAAGGCGTTTGATAAAGTTCCCAACGGTCGTTTAATGAACAAA
Organism: Schistocerca cancellata; assembly: GCF_023864275.1. Classification (NCBI taxonomy): domain Eukaryota; kingdom Metazoa; phylum Arthropoda; class Insecta; order Orthoptera; family Acrididae; genus Schistocerca; species Schistocerca cancellata. The sequence goes on along the minus strand of NW_026046729.1, from coordinate 22,228,093 downwards.
TTAAGAGCATATGGACTGTCAGACCAATTGTGTGATTGGATTGAAGAGTTCCTAGATAATAGAGCTCAGCATGCCATTGGAAATGGAGAGAAGTCTTCCGAAGTAAGAGTGATTTCAGGTGTGCCGCAGGGGAGTGTCGTAGGACCGTTGCTATTCACAATATACGTAAATGACCTTGTGGGAGGATCACTGAGGCTTTTTGCGGATGAGTCTGTAGTATATCGAGAGGTTGTAACAAGGGAAAATTGTACTGAAATGCAGGAGGATCTTTAACGAATTGACGCATGGTGCAGGGAATGACAATTGAATCTCAATGTAGACAAGTGTAATGTGTTGCAAATACATAGAAAGAAAGATCTTATATCGTTTAGCTACAATACAGCAGGTCAGCAACTGGAAGCAGTTAATGCCATAAATTATCTGGGAGTACGCATTATTAGTGATTTGAAATGGAATGACCATATAAAATTAATCGCCGGTAAAGGAGATGCCAGACTGAGATTCACTGGAAGAATCCTAAGGATATGGAGTCCGAAAACAAAAAAAGTAGCACACTTGTTCGCCCACTGCTTGAATACTGCTCACCGGTGTGGGATCCGTACCAGATACGGTTGATAGAAGAGATAGAGAGGATCCAACGGAGAGCAGCATGCTTCTTTACAGGATCATGTAGTAATCGCTAAAGCGTTACGGAAATGACAGATAAACTCCAGTTGAAGAGAGACGCTCAGTAGCTCGGTACGGGCTTTTGTTGAAGTTGCGAGAACATGCCTTCAACGTGGAATCAAGCAGTATATTGCTCCCTCCTACGTATATCTCGCGAAGAGACCATGAGGGTAAAATCAGAGAGATTAGAGCCCACACAGAAGCATACCGACAATCTTTCTTTCCACGAACGGGACTGGAATAGAAGGGCGAACTGATAGAGGTACTCAAGTTACCCTCCGCCTGCGGTGTATAAATGTAGATGTAGATGTAGGCATGGATGTGTGTGATGTACTTAGGTTAGTTAGGTTTAAGTAGTTTCTACGTTCTAGTGGACTGATGACCGCAGATGTTATGTCCCTTAGTGCTCAGAGCCATGTGAACCATTCTGAACCTTATCACATGAATCCCTTGAGTAGAAATGACAGCTTTGCCAATGCACTGCCCTCCCATGATTTTTGCACCTCAGTGTGCTGCATCCAGCACACTGCTTTGACCCATGGCCTTCGGCATGCCATAGTACTTGACACTAAGCAGTCGGTGAGCTGCCGTATGGACGATACTGAAGTGTTTCTAAGGGACTGATTTTGTCAAAGCCACATTTAAATAATTTTATCCCACTTGCTCTTTTACTTTTCACATTCACAGATTCAAGATGCGTTACCTACTTAATACTGCGCACAGATTCCAAGGTCACTGAGGTAAAGGCGAAATTTTGATCACTGGAACTGTGTGCCAACTCATGTCTGCCAGTATGAAGACGAAGAAACAGCAAGAGGTACGCTCGCTGACAATAGAACAGAGGGAAGACAGAAATGCGAGGAGCAAGCGGTGGAGTTGCAAGAACGGAAATGCGAGAGACAAAGCGTGAGGAGGAATGAGTGGGATTTCAGATGAGTACAGTGGGTGGTGGGCGGGGAGGGGGGGGGCGGTGGTGGGAGGGAGGTAGGGTGTGGTGCTCAGCAGGTACAACTGCGCGCCAGCAGCTGTGGCGCCTGCGGGCGACAAGTGCCGGCTAATTGTTTTTCAAATCCCACTTTTCATTTGCAGATGTGCGCTTGTTTCCAGCGCTGGAAGGGTCTTGACTGGTTTATTCACGCCAGGCCAGTGGGACCGGGCGGTGGAGAGTGGGTGGATTGGGGGGAGGGGGGGGGGAAGGGGCGGATAAAAGTAGAAAGCGGTTCCGCAACGAGGGAGAGCAAACAGGACGTTCCCGCTAATGAAGAATCGTCTGGGGTTTTTCTAGCTTCTAGTGAATATGGAGCGAGTGGTGCTGCTGCATCTATTATACAACAACATTATGGAGGCATTATTCTGCGTCGAATGCTGGTGCTGCACCTTTTCAGCTGTATACCGCCGGAGTGAACAACAGCGGTGATTCAGGGGCGTAAAGAGAACCCCAGGTACATAGACATTCACTTCTTCTATTTACTGTTGCTGAACAAAGTAAGCTGAGGGCCTGGCCGTAGAGCTACGCGAGTTGTTCCCAAGCCTCAATTCAGTCATACCGTATTCAGAACTGATATTACCTGGTCTAAAAGGAAAGGTGAACAACTAGTATTAGGGAAAATGGCTTACAGTTAGCCATATAATACGTTTTAAACACGAAGGATAATAGCGAAAGCACTGATGTGGGAGGTCACTCAATGTGATAGCCAAATGTTGAGTAGATGGCAGAGACGTCGATGGTGTATACGGAAAATTTTGATGTAGTGTGTAACGTTCTTTTAACGTTCTTTATAAATGTTAATATTCTTTATAAAATTTATGCGTTTATTTGCCAATGATTATAAAATGCGTAATGTTTGTGTTATGCAGATTACTATGTGGTGTGTTGTTGAGCAAATGCTGTGCTTAATCAACTTTACTGTAATCCAAAATTAAACAACTTAATTTGGAAAACCAATATGCAGTGCCCATAATGAAATCAATCCCTCTGAAGTTTAATCCGTCTCGTGAGCACCGAGTTATGTGGCCCAGTACAACAGACAAAATTTCCTGTGCAAATAGACAATGAAATAAAGTTTCCTTAGCTCTAAAGTTGCAACGGATGTAGTCTTAGTATTCTATTTTCTCCACAGTAGGTACAGAAAGTATTCAATCTTGGTACAGTGAAGCTCAATTCAGCCCATAAAATACCTTTATACAAATAATATTAGTAGATTGGCTGATAAATGAATAACCTTGCACATGTTCGGTGAAAATACTGGATATTGACTCAGCGTTATGCAATGTTGCCCGCATTGAAACTGTTACAAAAATTAATGTTTCTTACTCTGATGAAAAATGATTTCTTTCAGAAAAATATTAATTGGATTTAAATAAACACAAACACAGAAGAGGATATGGTACTGATAAGGACATATGATAAGATCGAATGCTTCAGTCTGAAAATAGTATTCAAAATAAAGTTTTCCCTTCACAGAATATGATATGAAACATTTTACATTAACTGTAGAGTTATTGAACTTCTCCACTGTTCTACAATTCTCACTTACTGTCTCGGATTGTTACATGAGCAAAAGTCTGACATCGTTTGACAAAACAGATTCCAAAATTTAGCTTCTGTGTATCAGGACTCCAAAACACACAGAATATTGCAAATTCGATATACCTAATCAACCTATACATTAAATATCATGGAAAATACTCAGTTCCCACATTCAAGGATCAGTATTATAAAATTCAGCCAAATCCACATACCTTGTGGTTGCACACTTAAAACTAAATACACTCCTGGAAATTGAAATAAGAACACCGTGAATTCATTGTCCCAGGAAGGGGAAACTTTATTGACACATTCCTGGGGTCAGATACATCACATGATCACACTGACAGAACCACAGGCACATAGACACAGGCAACAGAGCATGCACAATGTCGGCACTAGTACAGTGTATATCCACCTTTCGCAGCAATGCAGGCTGCTATTCTCCCATGGAGACGATCGTAGAGATGGTGGACGTCGTCTTGTGGAACGGCTTGCCATGCCATTTCCACCTGGCGCCTCAGTTGGACCAGCGTTCGTGCTGGACGTGCAGACCGCGTGAGACGACGCTTCATCCAGTCCCAAACATGCTCAATGGGGGACAGATCCGGAGATCTTGCTGGCCAGGGTAGTTGACTTACACCTTCTAGAGCACGTTGGGTGGCACGGGATACATGCGGACGTGCATTGTCCTGTTGGAACAGCAAGTTCCCTTGCCGGTCTAGGAATGGTAGAACGATGGGTTCGATGACGGTTTGGATGTACCGTGCACTATTCAGTGTCCCCTCGACGATCACCAGTGGTGTACGGCCAGTGTAGGAGATCGCTCCCCACACCATGATGCCGGGTGTTGGCCCTGTGTGCCTCGGTCGTATGCAGTCCTGATTGTGGCGCTCACGTGCACGGCGCCAAACACGCATACGACCATCATTGGCACCAAGGCAGAAGCGACTCTCATCGCTGAAGACGACGCTGCATCAAGAGGTACGAAACATGGAGAGTAATACACAACCAATTAAAAAAAGAAGAGACAGTTGTCAATGTAAATACAGAATACACGAGGGACTTAAGCCATATCAATACAATAAAAAGAAATTAATAAATGCAGGAAAATTGAGGTGTTTGAGGGAACCTACAGTTTGAGAGTGTGGTGGTACAGCATTTTAACATTAACATTATAATCAAAGCAGTGGCTGTATACCAGTTTACATTAAATAAATGAGCAAAGTAAAATATGAACAGTATTTGATGAGGCAACTACAAGGGGAGTTAAACATGGACAGTAATACAAGTACAAGTTAAAAGCAAACCCTTAACTATTGAAACTACAGCATATGTGGAATACAAAGGCAACTGCAACAAACAAAACAACTTAATGACTACAGGAAAATGGGAATATGTAGGAAGAGAGAGTGTGGGAAGTAATGAACAACAAAGATGATTATATGAAGTTTAGGAGAGGGGAAGTGTTGAGTTGTGTCTGGTCATTTAGGATGAGATCTGGACTGTGAACAAGATGTTTGTTAATTTCCAGGGCTTCCAGCAGGTTGAGTTTATGGCCTTTGTTTGCTAAGTGAAGTACATGGGACACTGGCTGGTAGTTGTGACCCTCACTCAGTACATGCTCAGCAAATGTAGAGTCTGACTTCTGATTCTGCAACCTCCAGCTGCGTTCATGTTCAGCCAGCCTAGTTGATACGTCTCTGCCTGACTGACCAATGTAAAATTTGTCACAATCAGAACAGGTGATTTTGTATACCCCACTGTTGGCTAATAACTGGATCTTATCTTTGCTATTAAAATCACACTGGGCTGTAGTGTTCCTGACATGGTAGGAAACCCTATACTTGCAGGATTTCAGTGCTTTGGCTATAGTCTGTGATACCTGACCTAGAAATGGTATAGTACACCATTTCTTGCAGACAGTGGATGGGGAAGCAGGTGGGGCATAGAGGAGGGGTATAATTTTCCGGAAAACTGTTCAGTTTTTACTATTTCATTGCAAAGATGTTACTCACTGTATGTTTCTACTTCACTCTAGATGTGTTACTTTTCTTCCAATGTTGTCTGCTAACATTTAACTTCTTTGGTGATAATACTCAGTAAATGCCTGAAGATGGCCATGTAAGCCGAAAACCGTTTAGCAATAAAAATAATATTGTAGAACAAAAGCAAACTGGTGCTTTTCATTTATTAAATAATTAATAAGAGAAGTTAGGCAATTTGGCCACTAACACCCGAATTTGCTGACCAATCAGAAACAAGTTCAGTACAATTGGCGGACTCTTCCAGGGCCACAGCCATAAATGTCACGTCTGCTATAGGTAAGATAAAAAAAATTAAAGCTAGTGGCTCGCTGTAAGAATTTAGTTGTTGGTCTATGGACCCAGCATAATACAGTTTTTATAAAACGAACTGATGAATGTTGTTGTTTGTGCTCACACACAGCCAGTCAATATTAGGTCATAGCTATTTTTATAAAAGTGTAAAGCGTGTATTATTAATTTGTGAGGCTATAAGCTTATCAAGAATTTAAGTGATATTGATCATGACCATTGTCCATGGCGATTATAGAAGAGTAATGAATTTATATTGGAACTCAAATGGAAAGCAACTGCAACAAATTTGTAAGGTAATGAAATTTTATATACACTCCTGGAAATGGAAAAAAGAACACATTGACACCGGTGTGTCAGACCCACCATACTTGCTCCGGACGCTGCGAGAGGGCTGTACAAGCAATGATCACACGCACGGCACAGCGGACACACCAGGAACCGCGGTGTTGGCCGTCGAATGGCGCTAGCTGCGCAGCATTTGTGCACCGCCGCCGTCAGTGTCAGCCAGTTTGCCGTGGCATACGGAGCTCCATCGCAGTCTTTAACACTGGTAGCATGCCGCGACAGCGTGGACGTGAACCGTATGTGCAGTTGACGGACTTTGAGCGAGGGTGTATAGTGGGCATGCGGGAGGCCGGGTGGACGTACCGCCGAATTGCTCAACACGTGGGGCGTGAGGTCTCCACAGTACATCGATGTTGTCGCCAGTGGTCGGCGGAAGGTGCACGTGCCCGTCGACCTGGGACCGGACCGCAGCGACGCAAGACCGTAGGATCCTACGCAGTGCCGTAGGGGACCGCACCGCCACTTCCCAGCAAATTAGGGACACTGTTGTTCCTGGGGTATCAGCGAGGACCATTCGCAACCGTCTCCATGAAGCTGGGCTACGGTCCCGCACACCGTTAGGCCGTCTTCCGCTCACGCCCCAACATCGTGCAGCCCGCCTCCAGTGGTGTCGCGACAGGCGTGAATGGAGGGACGAATGGAGACGTGTCGTCTTCAGCGATGAGAGTCGCTTCTGCCTTGGTGCCAATGATGGTCGTATGCGTGTTTGGCGCCGTGCAGGTGAGCGCCACAATCAGGACTGCATACGACCGAGGCACACAGGGCCAACACCCGGCATCATGGTGTGGGGAGCGATCTCCTACACTGGCCGTACACCACTGGTGATCGTCGAGGGGACACTGAATAGTGCACGGTAAATCCAAACCGTCATCGAACCCATCGTTCTACCATTCCTAGACCGGCAAGGGAACTTGCTGTTCCAACAGGACAATGCACGTCCGCATGTATCCCGTGCCACCCAACGTGCTCTAGAAGGCGTAAGTCAACTACCGTGGCCAGCAAGATCTCCGGGTCTGTCCCCCATTGAGCATGATTGGGACTGGATGAAGCGTCGTCTCACGCGGTCTGCACGTGCAGCACCAACGCTGGTCCAACTGAGGCGCCAGGTGGAAATGGCATGGCAAGCCGTTCCACAGGACTACATCCAGCATCTGTACGATCGTCTCCATGGGAGAATAGCAGCCTGCATTGCTGCGAAAGGTGGATATACACTGTACTAGTGCCGACATTGTGCATGCTCTGTTGCCTGTGTCTATGTGCCTGTGGTTCTGTCAGTGTGATCATGTGATGTATCTGACCCCAGGAATGTGTCAATAAAGTTTCCCCTTCCTGAGACAATGAATTCACGGTGTTCTTATTTCAATTTCCAGGAGTGTATTTTCTTATTCAGAGGAGAAAGTTGGTGACTGCAATTTCGTGAGATGATTCCTTCGCATCGAAAAAGCGTTCGTTTTAATGATGTCCATCCCAAATCCTGTATCATTTCAGTGAGATTCTCTCTCCTATTGCGCTATAATACAAAACGTGCTGCCTTTCTTTGAACTCTTTGGATGTGCTCCGTCAACCGTATATGGTAAGGATCTCACACCGAGCAGCAGTTTTCTAAACGAGGACGGACAAGCGCAGTGCAGGTAGTCTCTTTGAAGGACTGTTACATTTTCTAAGTGTCCTGCCAATGAAACATACTCTTTGGTTTGCCTTCTACACAACATTTTATAAGTGTTCCTTCAATTTAAGTTGTTCGTAATTGCAATTCCTAGATATTTAGTTGAATTAACTGCCTTTAGATATGACTGATTTATCGTGTAGCCGAAGTTTAACGGAATCCTAGCCTCACCTGGATGACCTCATCTTTCGATACTTAGGGTCAATTGCCAATTTTCGCACCATACAAATATCTTTTCTAAATTGCTTTGCAGTTTGTTTTGATCTTCTGATGACTTTAATAATTGATAAACGACAGCATCATCTGCAAACAATCTAAAACAGCTGCTTAGATTGTCTCCCAAATCTTTCGTATAAATAAAAGCCAGTCTCTGTCATACAAGCGATTTTTCTCTTCATTCACATATATTAGGCAGCGTAACAGATATTACTAACATACGTCTGATAGACGTTATTTACGATACCTGAGTCAATACTAGCCAACGGATAATGAAAACAAAGATAAGACTAAAGCTCAACAAGTAGCCTACAACATATGACTACTGCCTTCAACTGTACGTATGGAATACCACAACCTCTAAAATTCCCTCCTTCGCTAATCACAATGATAAGAGTAGCGCTTTTTTCACTTTCCCATGTTTTAATAGCAGCTGTAGGAAACGCTCATGCTCTTAGTAAACATTCATCGCAGGGTGTTGTGTACATAGTTCCGCGTAGTCAGCGCGAACACAATTTTCCCACTAGAGCGCGCCCCACTAAGCACAACAGGACAGGTGCAGCGCTCGTCCGTCTCCGCACTACGAGATGGCGCTGCCATAGAGATGGACCAAATTGTGCTTCCGCCGATTAATAAGTAACGCAGCCAAAGAGATTGCTGCTAACGTAGAACATTCTCTCCTCATGGATCACACTCGCGCAGTGATACATGACCGCGCGAGGTATTATAACGAGTGTACAGACCTCCGATTAGTCAGTCTGCATTTGTCTGCACCAGTGTGCATCAGTCTGTACCAGTCTGTACGAGTTCTACATTTGTCTGTATCAGTCTATAGTCAAGTTTCAGTCTGCGCCTAATACGATTACCATATTCCTGTACATAGCCATGAAGATACATGGATAGACACTCTTGTCAAGTATCAGAGATATATCTGAGAATAAGATTAACGTACCAATATGAAAGGAACTTCAGATTGTCAATTGTAAATAGCATCCAGAACCAAGTTAAGTAATTTTTATGCTTGTTATTATTTTAATAAATGTGTGCGAAAATTAATCAAGTTCTGTTTAAAGTTGGTCACCGTCAAACTTCTACTCTAAGCGTGCAAGTGGCATTTCCATCGTCTGACCTAACGGCAGAAGATAAACACGCCTCGATAAGACCACGAGACATATTGCTGACACTCGCCTACTTCGTTACAGCGACAAGTCAAATAATCTGATGGTGTGTGTACCGAAGGTCTTACAGTACGCACACCACACAGGGTCTTCAGCTTTTAACGAAACTAATAATGGAAGAGAACTGAATATGTGTTACAAGTCTTAGATATAAGCATTCTAATAAGTCTACAGCAATAAACTCAGTTCCCATACTGTTGTACATCTATATGCGAAAAATATATTTTCCTTACGCTCAACTTGAAGGAAAAATTGAGGATGATACAGAGGGGGCGACTAATTCTGTATTCAGGGAACGGCAAAACAAAAATCGCATCGTACCACTGAATTTTTCCGGATGGTAGAACACAGAAAACAAGAAGTTAATTGGGGTATTTTAATTTCATTACCTGATTAGAAAACAGAACTTGTAAGAGCTGACAAGTAAATTTTGAGGACCCTGAAAGGTGTCAGTGAAGACAAAAAGGACGCCAGGGCAGACAGATGAGAAAACTAACGGAAGAGATGATGGGCAAACGTGTTATTTATCACCAGCACGTTTCGGTATAAATGCTAAGGAATTAACACAGTGATCAATAAAATAGGGCAAGAAGCTTAATAATAAAAGAGAAACTATGAAGAAGGATATAGAAGGCTAAGTATGCAGATGGTCAAACAGTGTTGGCAGAATCAGAGGAGGAACTACAAATTATGCAGGAGTGGGCTGTAAAGTTGGGAAAGTAATAGGAAAAATTTAAGGAACCTCAAAGTTAAAGGACATGTTCTTCATATCATGAACCTCGCTTAAAATGTTTTACAGCGAAACCTCTATTGGTTTGTATTACGCAGTGGCATGTGATACAGAAGACGACAAACAATTTTATGTAGATTTATATATACTACTTGACAATTAAATACTCTGAACAATCGTGTAGAACACACCCGAGGCCAAAAACCCAGTCTTACAGGTAAATTCGGGGCCTCTAGTGCTTGACCAACGTAATGCGTGTTCACCATTTGCAGGGCAGCTACCGACTATATGAGCCACTTGCGCGCCAATTCTCACTCGTGCGCCCCACCACCTTTTCCATTCCACCACGAAACGTAGTTCCGCTCTACCTATGATCCCTACACCACTTCAATTTACACTTTTGCTGACAAAAAACCTAAGTATGAACCATCTACAACTGCATGACAGCATATACATACAAAATTGACATAATTAATTACACTTGTACTTGAAATAGTACATAATTATTTACAAAATATGTTTTAATACATTTATTCCACCTACGTCAAAGAGATTATTTTAAACAGATAAGCCGGCCGGAGTGGCCGAGCGGTTAAAGGCGCTACAGTCTGGAACCGCACGACCGCTACGGTCGCAGGTTCGAATCCTGCCTCGGGCATGGATGTGTGTGATGTCATTAGGTTAGTTAGGTTTAAGTAGTTCTAAGTTCTAGGGGACTTATGACCACAGCAGTTGAGTCCCATAGTGCTCAGAGCCATTTGAACCATTTTTTTAAACAGATAAACTACACTTAACAAAAGCTTACTCTCGTTATAGTACTTTCTTAATTTTTCAAAATTATTATGGAACAAAGAATTTTAAAATATACAGATTAATGGCAGTATTATACTTACAATAACATTACAGGCTCACTTATACGACAGAGCGCACAAGGATACCAAACGTCAAGAGTGGTAAACCAAACTAATAAGTATGCCCTTTGGCAAACGTGTAGTTCAAATGGTTCAAATGGCTCTGAGCACTATGGGACTCAACTGCTGAGGTCATTAGTCCCCTAGAACTTAGAATTAGTTAAACCTAACTAACCTAAGGACATCACAAACATCCATGCCCGAGGCAGGATTCGAACCTGCGACCGTAGCGGTCTCGCGGTTCCAGACTGCAGCGCCAGAACCGCGCGGCCACTTCGGCCGGCGGCAAACGTTTAGTCCGAGATGTTTCACGGTGTCGGTACAGTAAGTGTCGGTACCATAGGCAAGTAAAGTCTGTCTCAGGAAAGGCGATAAGTACCAACCACACATGCCAGATCTGCGACCAGAAGTGCTTACCAGCCCAAAGTCCTGCACCCGAGTGCCTCCCACCTATCCAGAAAAAAAAAATCCGTTTTCCCGCAAAGTGCATGAACGACACCGCATTCACAGTGTCTTGAGCCAATGACAAGGTTCTAGAGGGGCTAAATCTCCCCTCCCACACGACGGTACACATTCATGTCGAACCAGGGAAAGAGTTAAGAAACCTGCGTCTCTGAAAAAAAGAAACTGCCAATTACTGGCTTTTTTAAGTATTCGCAGAGGGGAAAAGATGATTTTCTTTGAAGTCATGTTTCTTCCCATGGCAACAAACAAACAAATAAAATCTCAAAGATCTTTATGTAAATCATCTTTGCCTTGGATCTTCTTAGTCCTAGCTGTTGTTGTTGTTGTGGTCTTACAGTCCTGAGACTAGTTTGATGCAGCTCTCCATGCTTCTTCATCTCCCAGTACCTACTGCAAACTACATCCTTCTGAATCTGTTTAGTGTATTCATCTCTTGGTCTCCCTCTACGATTTTTACCCTCCACTCTGCCCTCCAGTACTAAATTGCTGATCCATTGATGCCTCAGAAGATGTCCTACCAACCGATACCTTCTTCTAGTCAAGTTGTGCCACAAATTCCTCTACTCCCCAATTCTATTCAATATCTCCTCATTAGTTATGTGATCTACCAATCTAATCTTCAACTTTCTTCTGTAGTACCACATTTCGAAAGCTTCTATTCTCTTCTTGTCCGAACTATTTATCGTCCATGTTTCACTTCCATACATGGCTACACTCCATACAAATACTTTCAGACACGACATCCTGACAGTTAAATCTATACTTGATGTTGACAAATTTCTCTTCTTCAGAAACGCTTTCCTTGCCATTGCCAGTCTACATTTTATATGCTCTCTACTTCGACCATCATCAGTTATTTTGCTCCCCAAATAGCAAAACTCCTTTACTACTTTAAGTGTCTCATTTCCTAATCCAATTCCCTCAGCATTACCCGACTTAATTTGACTACATTCCATTATCCTCGTTTTGCTTTTGTTGATGTTCGTCGTATATCCTCCTTTCAAGACACTGTCCATTCCGTTGAACTGCTCTTCGAAGTCCTTTGCTGTCTCTGACAGAATTACAATGTCATCGGCGAACCTCAAAGTTTTTATTTCTTCTCCATGGATTTCAATACCTACTCCGAATTTTTCTTTTGTTTCCTTTACAGCTTGCTCAATATATAGTGTAATAAAGATATCATCTCTAAACTGTTCTAAGGTGCCGGAGTTTCCTTATACAACAGGGGTGGCCGACGGAACTGGCTCATTGGCCTTCTTGCAATGTCCGTGCAATATTTGTTACGCGTGGCTCTGCACACATTGCCCAGTTTACGACTCCACTGTGTAGATGAGTTCCTTTAGACCGTCGCCCCTGCCCCAGGCTTCTGCTGGCGCCGCGACAGGTGTTGCAGCACTGAGTCCATGCGTCAACATGAGCTCAACGCGTAGACCGCTAACACCATACGAAACACATCCCAAAATCGAGACGCACATGCTCTATGGCACGATTTACCGTCTTGACACCACGAAAAAACGTAAAGTAAAGTACATCCCTCCCTTGGGCAGTGTACAAGAAACTACGGAAAGTAAACACAAACAACTTCACTGGCCATGGTGATGCTTGTGAAGGCTCTTCTACGACGATGTTACTACAGTGTACGATGCTGAGTTGCGGTCAAATTACGACAGATCTCCCTGCTCTCCTGGGAGCGGAAATCGGACAACTGTGAAGTCCAAAGAAATAATAGCAACACTCTGTTGTTTGGAGTATTCAGTATTGCAACGTGCTTGGTTTGGCATGCCACAAAAAGTGTCAGTTGTTGATGAGATATAACCTGCAACGGAATTTTAATTCAATCTCCCACCAGCCAGTGAATGTTGGTGTGAAGATGCCAAAAACGCGCAACTCGTTTTACCACGTTCAACAAGGACTCGTGCTGAAAACTAATGGAGACGACAACAAACAAAATAACACCGAAATAGAACAAATGGAAAATTGTGCTAAGCAACACAATATCAACATTAAATTACGTTAAACAGTTCATCCATGGAGACTATTTACATACCGCACCTTCTCTGATCTTCAAATCTACTATGTACACTTATTTTACGAGTGGTTTTACATGACAACATGGTGGATGCCAAGAGATTTCCTTGATTTCAAGGTCTCTAGCTCCAGAGAGTACAAGCGAGCGATTCTCAGAACATAGAGAGGTCCATAGCACACTACTGGCCATTAAAATTGCTACACCACGAAGATGACGTGCTACAGACGCGAAATTTAACCGACAGGAAGAAGATGCTGTGATGTGCAAATGATTAGCTTTTCAGAGCATTCACACAAGGTTGGCGCTGGTGGCGACACCTACAACGTGCAGACATGAGGAAAGTTTCTAACCAATTTCTCATACACAAACAGCAGTCGACCGGCGTTACCTGATGAAACGTTGTTGTGATGCCTCGTCTAAGGAGGAGAAATGCGTACCATCACGTTTCCGACTTTGATAAAGATCGGATTGTACCCTATCGCAATTGCGGTTTATCGTATCGCGACATTGCTGCTCGCGTTGGTCGCGATCCAATGACTGTTAGCAGAATATGGAATCGGTGGGTTCAGGAGGAGTCGAGATGACAGGCAACTTATTCGCATGGCTGTAACGGATGGTGCAGCCACGTCTCGATCCCTGATTCAACAGATAGGGACGTTTGCAAGACAACAACCATCTGCACTAACAGTTCGACGATGTTTGCAGCAGCATGGAGTATCAGCTCGGAGACCATGGTTGCGGTTACCCTTGACGCTGCGTCACAGACAGGAGCGTCGGCGATGGTGCACTCAATAACGAACATGGGTGTACGAATGGCAAAACGTCATTTTTTCGGATGAATCCAGGTTCTGTTTACAGCATCACGATGGTCGCATACGTGTTTGGCGACATCGCGGTGAACGCATATTGGAAGCGTGTATTCGTCATCGGCATACTAGCGTATCATCCGGCGTGATGGCATGGGGTGCCATTGGTTACACGTCTCGGTCACCTGTTGTCGCATTGACGGCACTTTGAACAGTGGACGTTACATTTCAGATGTGTTACGATGCGTGGCTCTACCCTTCATTCGATTCCTGCGAAACACTACACTTCAGTAGGATAATGCACGACCGCATGTTGCAGGTCCTGTACGGGCCTTTCTGGATACAGAAAATGTTCGACTGCTGCCCTGGCCAGAACATTCTCCAGATCCCTCACCAATTGAAAACGTCTGTTCAATGGTGGCCTAGCAACTGGCTCGTCACAATACGCCAGTCACTACTCTTGATGAGCAGTGGTATCGTGTTGAAGCTGCATGGGCAGCTGTACCTGTACACGCCATCCAAGCTCTGTTTGACTCAGTGCCCAGGCGTATCAAGGCCGTTATTACGGCCAGAGGTGGTTGTTCTGGGTACTGATTTCTCAGGATATATGCTCCCAAACTGCGTGAAAATGTAATCACATGCCGGATATAGTATAATATATTTGTCCAATGAATACCCGTTTATCATCTGCATTTCTTCTTGGTGTAATGGCCAGTAGTGTAGATGGGGTAGAATTTGTGGCACAGCTGTTTCTGTTTCTTAGATAGAAACTTCTAACGAGCAGTTTACGACCAATTCGGAGCTGTCACTCGCGTGCTTTTCTATCCCAACTCTCTTTCAGTTTCTCTCCAGCCTCACGCAACTTCCTGAATGAAAGGTCAACAACTTGTTTGTGTTGTTCTCAAGTCCACGGGGGAAAATTTACAACTTCACGAATGAGATCTGTGGGTTGCCTGTTCCTGAGAACTGTTACTGGTGCTATTTTGGTGACACCGTGTGGCAACTCGTTCATCAAGTCCTGGAAGTCACGTAGGAAAACATCCCAGGTGGCGTGTCGTATCACGCAGTATGTACGAGGCAGAGGTTTCCCAGATTTTTATCACTCTCTATGCTGGCTATGATTGTGGATGTCGTATGGAAGCGAATTTGGGTTTGATTCCGTGTTTCCGCAACATCTCTTTCCACTTCTCTGACCGGAACTGAGGTCCATTGTCGGGGATGATCCTGTCGACATGGCCGACTTGCGTGAGGAAATCCTTGCAGAATGCTCTACATACTGACTGCGCAATTGCTTTCTTGAGCAGCGTTAAAGTGACATACTTGGATGTCAGCTCTACTACCACAAGGACGTATCAGTAGCGTATATTTGTTCTTACTAGTGTGCCCATTAAATCTGCTTCAACTTTGATGCGATTATGAGATACAGAGTTGCTTACGTTGCCACAGTGACGTGCTTTGACTTCTGACACTCTTTGCAGACAGCCAAAACCCTGCGGATTCTTCTGTCCATATTCTTTAAGTGGCGCAGTGTGCGTAATTTTAAGTAACACTTCCTGGGCCCAAAATGTGCGTAACTCAGGTGCATGTGCTAGATGATCTTGATCACCAGTTCATCTGGAATGCATACGCGCAGGGCGCTCCTTCTCCCTCACAGAATGCCTTTTCGTACCAAGTAAAAGTGCCTCAGTTTTGATTCCCTCTTGTCTTTCACCCTCTGTTTTAGAGGAAATAGACCTGGATCCTTGTCTTGCTCCTTGGTGATGTCCTTGAGGCTCGAGGTTACATAATTCTCAAATGCAAATATCTTAATATAGATCACGCTGTAGTGTTCGCCTTCCAGTGGGTTGGCCTCACTTGTTTCTAGCCCCACAGGTGAACGTGACAGCGCATCCTTCCCTGGTACGAGTGTGACAGAAAAGTCATACTCCTGGAGCGATAGTGCCCATCTCGTCAGAAGTTTGTTTCGCAGTTTCGCTGTGAGCAGGAATTCCAAGGGTATGTGATCGGTGTATACTCTTGGTTCTCTCCCATACAAGAAAAAACGAAATTCTTGAAGCGCAAGACAACCGCCAAAGCTTCTAACTCAGTCACCGATATAATTTCTTTCACACTTGCCGAAGACTCGGCTTCCAAAAGCAATGGTTTTGTGCTCCATGTTACCCCTTTCTGATATCGTTGGAAAATCACTGCAGGAATCCCAGAGTAAGAGCTGTCTGACGCCATGTAAAAGTCTTCCTCCAGGTTGGGGTGCGAAAGAATTGGTCAATTAATCAGCGCGGTTTTGAGGCCTTGGAGTTCATCTACTGCATGTCGTCCCATTCCCACGGTGTCTTTTTTCCTTTGAACTGGAATAGCCGCGGGGTCGCTAATTTCTTCACGTGGACGAATCTTTTATAGAAATTTGCGATGCTAAGGAAGTCACGTAGTTGTTTCTTGATTGTTGGAGCTGCAAATTTCGTAATTACCTCTATTTTGTCCGGGACGTGTGATTCCTTCCGTGGTAATGATATATCTGAGGAATTTTACTCTTGAGTTTCCTATGCATGACTTCGTGATGTTGGCGGGTACGCAGCATGCTTTGAAGGTCTGCAGGATTTCTCTGAGGATCGCATTGTGTCCTCTCCACGTCGGTTCCGCTATCAAGAGGTCGTCCACGTAGGTGGTGATCCTTTGCTTAATGGAAACATTTAGGATGTTATCGAGTCCTCTGATGAAGGCAGATGAAGACACGTTTAGCCCGAATGGTAGACGTTTAAATCGATAGCTTTTTCCGAATGCAAGGACCGTCGTTTCTTTCCTGTAGTTTGGTTGGAGCATAATTTGACACAAACTGGACCGCAAGTCAAGAGACGAAAAAACCGTAACACCATGGAAATTTTGGAGGAGTTCCTCCAGCTTTTCCGGACGATCTGTCTCTGGCTTAATGATTGTATTGATTTGGCGCGAATCCAGCTCCAAACGGATCGAGCCGTTAGCCTTCTCTACCAATGTGAGTGTGTTGTTGTACGTGGAGCTTGTTGGTTCAATGATACCTTCGTCAAACATCCTCTTGATCTCGAGAAAAACCTTCTTTCTGTAGGCCTGTGGGATTTGGTAGGGAGGTACGAAGAATTTAGTGTGTTCCCGCATCCGAACACATACATGAAATTTCGTATTGCTCCGGTTTTCGGCAGAAAGACATCCGCGTTTTCCTTTAATATTCCTTCTAGTTCTTCTTACTCCGGTGTCGGGACGTTTACTAAATTCCCTAACATGTGGTCAATAGCCTCGCGCACCTATCGTCGAATTTGCTCAACATCTTGTGTGTTGCGACTACAGTCATGGAGGCATGATTGATTTTTTTCTTCCCCTCTTTTTGCTGCGTAGTTTACATTGAGGCATTCAGCTGGGAATTGCGCATGTATTGCGTGGAAATCTGCATGGCGCCGTCTTTATGTAAAGTCAGCTCGCCCTTCATCCAATACGGCCTTTTGCTGATTTAGGAAATCCGTGCCAAATATAATGTCAATTGCCAAAGATGGGACGACAAGAAAGTTAACTTCTAAGGTGTGCACTTGGCAGCTGAACGTCAATTTGGTTTGTAGCCGCACTTCTGTGTGCTTCCCTCTCAGGGCGCCAGTGATTTTGGTGGTCTTCAGCGTGTGTGCCGGCCAAGAATGATTCGCAGTGCATTTCTTGTGTGCCGGATCAGATATCGCTGTCACCTGGCTTCACGATCCCGGTTGGATTGACCTTGCCGACTGATGTGAATGATAGGGTGTAAATCCGTTTGTGTCATGATCTCCTTCTCTTCTCCTGTCAGTTCTCTTGTATCTTCGTACTCTAACAGGATAATATCTCTCGTTCCGATACTTTCTGCGGCTTTGGTTTGGGCTGAATCCGCAGCGGCTGTATATCAATTACTGTCTGAATTTTTCCTGCGTAACTCCTGCGGTGGATTAGGTGACCTCAATTCGACATATTCGCTACGCTGGTCATTCCACTGGCCTTGACCCTTGTATGCCCTGCTACTGCTGTTGGTCCCTAGAATCCTGTTGGCCCTGGTACGAGTTCTGTTTCTCTCTCCAGTTTCCGTTTCATAGCTATTTTTGTTGTTATGATTATAATTTCCTCGTCCTCTCCTATTTTCCCATGATGGCTGGTTTTTCCCACTGAAGTTTGTGTTTTGGTTTCGACTCGATCGATGTTTCCCCCATTTCGTCCATCTTCATTCCTCTCTGGCGAATCTGGCCAGTTACGGTCATTATTTCTACTTCTTTCCCGCGAGTTGTGAATTTCATTCATATAATCGAGTTCGTACAGCGTCCTCTTGAAAGCTTCGATTGAATCACTGCATCTACCGATGAGCAATTGCTTGTAACGTAAAGATAATTGTTAGTAGGCTGATTACGTTTTCTTATTGGCAACGTTACGTAGCGCTCTGTATGGAAATCACTGGCTGTGCTGTGTGCAGTCTGTGGCTGTTTGCATTGTTGTCTGCCATTGTAGTGTTAGGCAGCGGCAGCTGGATGTGAACAGCGCATAGCGTTGCGCAGTTGGAGGTGAGCCGCCAGCAGTGGTGGATGTGGGGAGAGAGATGGCGGAGTTTTGAAAGTTTGTAAAAATGGTTGGCATGAACTGCTATATATATTATGACTATTAACGTAAATACATTGTTTGTTCTCTATTAAAATCTTTCATTTGGTAACTATGCCTATTAGTAGTTAGTGCCTTCAGTAGTTTGAATCTTTTATTTAGCTGGCAGTAGTGGCGCTCGCTGTATTGCAGTAGCTCGAGTAACGAAGATTTTTGGTGAGGTAAGTGATTTGTGAAAGGTACAGGTTAATGTTAGTCAGGGCCATACCTTTGTAGGCATTTCTGAAAGTCAGATTACGTTGCGCTAAAAAATATTGTGTGTCAGTTTAAGCATAGTCTTGTATAATTTGTTCTAAGGGGACGTTTCATAATTTAATGCAGCAAAGCCTTATAAGTTCCGTGGGACTGTATGGTTGATCCAGAATCGGTTCTTCGTGACCAGGAATTCGAAGAATTTGACAGGACAGCGGAATACTGATGGTTCTAAGTCCTTTCCTAACATGATCTCCTGTTTTATTCTCTCCTGTGTGTCTTGCGACCAGTATGTGCTAAGGAATGCATCATTAGATTCTTGGTAGGATCCACAACTCTCCGCAACTTCACGCATATGTTCAGCGATTGACCCTTCTAAGAAACCACAGATAAACTGGAGCTTGTACTTCAGTGGCCAAGATTCTGGTAGCACGTACTGTGCCCTCCAGATATCATGCGTTGTTTGCCCCCTTGTAGGCTTGAAAATTCTGGTTGGTCAAGGAAAGTTTGCGGTCGAAAGGTACGACGTATCCGCCGTACGAATTTTCCCTCTCGTCTGCAGCGCATGATTCCACGTATCCGTGCCCAAACGATCCTCGTGCACTGTTATGGTATCCCCTCGTGTTGTCAGTTTCACGTAATAACGTTTCTGATCTCCGTAGACGTGTACAATTGTTTTGCGGCTCGGCCTCTGACATGCTGCGTGTTACCGACGGAGCGTGTTCTGTTACGCGTTTCGCCGCGGCAGGGGCATATTCCTGCTGCATTCGCCCATGTGCAGGGGGTGTGTCCTCATCTAGCGGTTCGGAGAGATGCACAACATTTTCTTCACTTCTGTGACGCTTTCGATGTCGCTCTACCAGACGAGATTGTGACTGCAATTGCACGACCCGCTCATGTGCCTGCCGAACGTCTGTGATCTCATGCTTTTAGCGCCCCACCAGGCTCCATCAACGTTTGCTCAGGCCGTTAACTTTCTGGAGTCTCACTCAAGGTGCGTCAGGTTGTAATCAAATCTTTAATATTTTTCCGTATGCGAAAAATAGGTGAGAGTGTAACTTGTCCTCTCCCAAATGTTTCCATCTAGATATCACTGAAAGGGAAGCGCTGAAAAAACATGTAGCTTTAATTAGCTTCATTGTAGTAGCTGTACGAAGGAGATAAAGAGTAAAATTTCGGCGAGAATAACTGATGATGAGAAGCTGAGAGATTTCTTAGTACGTAAACTACACTGGTGTGTAAAACGTAACGTGTAGCAGGTAAAATGACCGAAATCCATATCCCCTTTACGCTTTGGAATTAAACATACTATAACGTTTAACAATAAATGCAGAACATGTTGGCATCTGGTCATAAATGGTCAGTATTTCTAACGGTGACGTATTTTTCCAGTACAGTAACAGTTTTTAAGCCGAGGAACGAAGGCTTCCTTACCCGGGGCCTAGAAGGGAACAGATATAGTGTAGTCAGGTATTTTTCTTTCAGAAAATGTTTTAAAGGCCCGTATTGCGAAGGTTTTTAATGGCATCGGAACTGGATCTTTTTATGGCTGCTTACAAGTTGTCATTCGTCTTCCAAAATATTAGAAATACTGTATATTCCTAGGTTTCGCCCCTTCTACCCTTCCTCCCCCCCCCCCCCCGTGGCAGGTACGTTAGTTAATATTTGCAAGAGGAAAGTGGGGGAGATTACAAAGCTGTCTTCATAGAAGAACTCGACCGGTTGTCAAACAAGATGAAATGAGGTCAAGCTTCCAGAAATTGTACGCCTGGAGCACGACATTTTACGTCACCGAAATGTGGGTCACCGTAAATTGAAAATTAAGGAGACAGATTAAGTACGAAATAAAGAAGTACTAAAAGGAATGAGTCGCGAAATAAATCTATAAAAGAAAGGTGGAAAATGACTATCTATTGAGGTATATGCCGCGGCGTCCAGGAACGGTTAACTTAACCCTATTTGTAATGATGGAGGTGCAAAGCAGTCGGTGGATACTAGAAAATGTAAAACATTTTATAGAGTGTACTGAATATGTAGGCATGAAGACTTCTAGAAGCATTGTGGGGGCAGTGGACAAGCGAAACATGTTTAATGCCAATTAGGTTGGGAGGAAAAGCTTGCCATTTCATGTAATGCGTGTTGTGCTGTTCAAGAAATCTTTCAACTTTAAATTGAACAATAAAATAAAGGCTAAATTTAAAATTATAAACAATTAAAAAAATATTATATATACACGATAGAGATAATCTCAGACTGGCAGAGAGAGCATCCCAGAGTGCCCCAGAGAGCTAAAACACCAAGAAGAATCGCTTCTCGGCTTTTGGCAAGATCAATGTGTAATAGTATGTATTAAATAATTAACTAAATTAAATCGTAAACTAAAATACCAGACCATAGGTCTGGTTAACTGTCGTCACCTTGCAGAATATTATCACATTTATTGCACCTTAAGATACGTAGTCCAACTTAATCCTCCGCACTCAGGGAATCCTGTAAGTTAGGTTGGCTCTAGTAAGATAAATCATATATTTTAAGGGTCACTTTTATTTTGCCCATCCTGTACATCACATTAGCAATAGGACTTACATTTCCATTAGGCAATGCATAGACGTTCAAAGCACTTCTGGCAGTAAACTCTTTTCCCCAGAGATTCACCTATCACGCACATCTGATGGACGGTAATGGATTCAAGCTTCTTACTAAAACGATACATGTCCGTTTTCGCTTTTCTAACTACACCTTGATATACAGAGGAAGACAGGTGCTTCTTTGACTTTCAGAGTTCCCTCAGCGTCGAATGACGATAAAAAAAATGGTTCAAATGGCTCTGAGCGCTATGGGACGTAACTTCTGAGGTCATCAGTCCCGTAGAACTTAGAACTACTTAAACCTAACGAACCTAAGGACATCACACACACCCGTGCCCGAGGCAGGATTCGAACCTGCGACCGTAGCGGTTGCGCGAATCCGGACTGTAGCGCCTAGAACCACTCGGCCACAGCGGCCGGCGAATGACCATAGGATAGATGTTGCTCATTAGAGTAATATGCAGGTACAAGTGGCACAGGAGTTCACCTAGCAGAGTTCTAGAGTGAAATCACACTGCTCGTCAGTGTTTTGGAAGCAATACCCGAAGACGTAAGAAGTGTAACTCAAAATACGTTAGTATGCTCTCTAACTCTCTAAATGAATATAGGGTCTCAAATATTTTCGGAATCTTACAGTGGCTCCCTCTCTGCAATCCTGTGCTAGCAAATCTACCATGTTCTTACATACGTATTCTCAGTCAACCGGAGTTTTCGTGCGTGTCCTAACTACATCTACACACGTACTGAGTAGGTCAATGTGTACTATTTTCTTTGCTGTTCTACTCTTAGAGGGAACGACGGCAAAATTATTGACTGGTTTCTACAAACCGAAGCTGCTGCTCAAACAAACAAATTTGTGCGAGCTGGTCCACTGGAAGACATTAGTAGACTTGCTGATACAAGAGCCAGTGAATGTTTATCATAAGGGTCCAGAAAAGTATGGTAAATATTTCCAGAATGAGATTTTCACTCTGCAGCGGAGTGTGCGCTGATATGAAACTTCCTGGCAGATTAAAACTGTGTGCCCGACCGAGAATCGAACTCGGGAAGGTAGGAGACGAGATACTGGCAGAAGTAAAGCTGTGAGTACCGGGCGTGAGTCGTGCTTCGGTAACTCAGATGGTAGAGCACTTGCCCGCGAAAGGCAAAGGTCCCGATTTCGAGTCTCGGTCGGGCACACAGTTTTAATCTGCCAGGAAGTTTTATGGTAAATATGTTTCGCAGATGTTGATTAAATCACTCATAACTAGTGTATGCTTGCTGGTAAAGGTATGCGGCACAGAAAAGGGCAGCACTGTGAGGTAAAGAGAAAAACAGTGAATACTTGTGTTAGGAAAGTTATCTGCACCGTGAAATTAATCAGAGAACGTATGAGCAACGCAATAGCTCCAAGCAACTGTGACAAACGCAACTGAGTGAATCACATACCTGTAAAACAATGCTAAAAGCTGAGCAGCATTGAACGGAAAAAAAGGTTTATATCTAAAGTCACAGCGAAGTAGTTATCGGCGCAGGAGGGGTTTGATGCAAAACTGATAAGTCACGCTGGATGGGGTTTCAGAGTATTCCCACAGTGGCTCTTCATTCAACATATACTGTGCACCGGTGCGCCGTTTTGCATATCAGTGTAAAGCGGTCCATATTATTATTCAGTAGCTATTTAGTGAAACAGCACAGCTGTCATCCTTTGTCCTGCCGAAAGCACTTCCGCACGCGGCCGCTTTTGTACAGACACACACACAAGGACACATTCGTACGCTTAACGCGCACGGAAGTATGCACACGCACAATAAAAACGCAGAACAGGGGCGAGAGCTCGGAGATGGTCTGGTTGGTAGTTTCCGGTTCGTTCGGACTTCAGAACACGTACGTTGGACAAGTAAAACCTTACGTGCCTAACAGTGTGACTATTCACATTGAAATGAGAATTTATGAATTTTTTATCGTCCTGATGAGCGACCAAATGCTACAAACGTGGAGGTACACACGTCGCAGTGCAAGGTTTAGTACCCCCTGAAGAGGATGAGGTTATCAATAGACATTTACTTCATACTGAGGTTAGTGACTGAATCTGACACACAGTACCACTATTGCGATAACCAGAAACATTATTCTTATTACTTCATTGTTTGGAGGCTAAATTGTACACATCTATCCACTACTTCGTTATGAATAGCAAACACAAAGGTATTGATGTGGGTAACATGACTTCGAGACATAAGAACGATCCGAGCAAGCAAGTGATAGCATTTTGAAGTAACACAACAGGAGACCACCTACTGTGATTCCTAACCAAGTGACGTGTAAAGTATCATCTTTCGAAGTTTATACATAACTATATAATGAAATGAACATACATTGTGACAATATTCGTCGTATAAATTGGTGAAGTTCAATAAGCTGGAACGTACCTAAGATGAAATGTAATTAATATGTCACGGTATTCAACCAGAAACTGGAAATACGTAAAAACGATTCAACTCAAATGTCAAAACTTGTACTTACAAAATTCGTACGTTAAAAAGTGAGAGTAATTTTTAATCAGTTAATCATAAAGACTCAAGACTCATGTTAGTATCAAAATGAAACCTGTATTTATAAAGTTTTTAAGGTATATGATTAAAATATTATTGTAAAAATACATTATATGTAATTTGGCCATGATAATCGTCAGATGTCGGCATATGAATCATTCTAGAAAGATTACAACAAATTGTAGATCCAAATTCTATAACCTGTTTTGTAAAATCAATTAAATTTTAATTTTGAACTTCAAATATGCGTTTAAACCATATTATACTCTCACATTTCGATTGTTGCAACATATATAAGGACCAGTAGCACCAGCCGTGAATGGCACAGTATTGTCTGAGATTCGGTAGGGTCGGTGTTACGTCACTTTGTGGTGCGGTAAACAAAGTTTTCAGAAGCATTTAGCAGTTTCGACTACGTCATTTGTACTTGATTAAGTCGACAAGTAGCTCCTGACACATGAAAAACCCAGACTTTCTTACAGGTAGAGATCAATGCAGCGAAGAGATACACACGTCATTCGGGAACATCGAACGTCAACGCTTTAGTGAACAGATTTGTAGCCATATTACCTGGTCACGCTACAATTGGTTTTGAGTAGCTGGGATGAAACAGATTCGTTTTAACTAACACAAGAAACTTATGTAATTGAGTGTGAAAGAAGATGCTTTCGGTGTAGTTTCCAGATTAGTCAGTTTGCATAAGTTCGACTAACTGGATGCTGATCTTATTTCCCATGCCTCATGATCCCAGTGACATCAGTAAACAATATTTCATATTTTATTCCTTGCATGCTAATTTTGCTACTCCCCACTACCACATATTTCAACCAAAGCAAAGTTAATAAATCTAGTGGCTGACTTGGACGTCTTCGTATCTTCTATCTATTGCATGATAAGCAGTTATGTGCTCCTCCCAATGGTTTGAGTGACCAGCGGCTCATATTTCAGTGTTTCTATACTACCCGTTCGGCCCCGCTCCCAAATTTACCAGTCAATGTAGAACTAACATATTTTGTGACATCTGACCCTATAATTTTCCCTTCTTCGTCTATAGTTTGTGTTTTTTAATGTAGCTAAAGATCACAATGCTTCACCACACTTTATTTAAGCTTTTCTGAAGAGCCATATTGTATTTAACTTACTAGACAGCAGAAACATTCTATTGGTTCAATTGCTATATTTTCTGT
Source organism: Schistocerca cancellata (assembly GCF_023864275.1). Taxonomy (NCBI): domain Eukaryota; kingdom Metazoa; phylum Arthropoda; class Insecta; order Orthoptera; family Acrididae; genus Schistocerca; species Schistocerca cancellata. The sequence continues at coordinate 22,203,079 of NW_026046729.1, read as the reverse complement.
AGTTTTCGTGTCTAGCAGTACCTATTCATTCTTTTACTGTTTTCAACGCTTCCTTCATTGATTTGTTAAGTGTTTCAATTTTTTGGTAGGATATCTGTCCACGCAACTTAACAAATGAGCTGACGACTGCCTGTATAAATAACATGTAAAATGTAGACTGACGTCAGGGAAAGCTATCCTGAAGAAAAAACTAACTTACATGGAATATCAATTTAAGTGTTCAGTAACCTTTTATGGAAGTGCTTGTTTGGAGATCAGCCTGATACGGAAATGAAATACTATTTTAAATAAAACATAGATGATGGGAATGAAAACTTTTGAACTGTGATGATACAAAAATGTTGAAGATTACATGGGTAGATCGAGTAACTATTTTGAATCGAATTTGGGCGGAGGGAACATTACGGTAAAACATGATAGGGATCGGTTTGTTGGACACATTTTGAGAGATCAGACTATAGTTGTTTTGATACTGGAGATAAGTATGTGGGTCTCGTAAAGGGCCATCGAGGCTCTAACGCAGTGAACACGTTCGAATGGATGCAGGGTGGAGTAGTGTGCGTTCGACTGCCTGGTTGCCAACGTCACATCCAAAATAATGATCATAGCATCTCGTCAAGAGAGGATTAAGGTTTTGTTTTGGTTTTTCATATGTAACACGTCACAGATACGATAAAAAAATCTGTACTGTTTACACCGTTAGTATGGATCTACTATTTCTGCATCGAAACCCCACATCGTATTGTATTAGAACAATTACTCTGATATATGATGTAATCAAAACAACTTAAGAAAATCACCGTGTATCATTTATGATGGAGCAGTTTGAATAAGCAGTTTCCTACAGAGCTATGAACTATGAGGCCTGTTATCTTCCAAAAAACGTTAATATATTTCGATGTGTGCACAAAACAGAGAACTGCACATGTGTATTAGACTGACCCATAGCTATCCACACAGGTAAATAGATTTATAGTGCCTGGTGTCAACAAATCAGTAAATTGCAAATAGTATTAAGGTGATATCAGAAATATGTAGAATCTGATGAAAATATAACTCAGATATTACGATAACATACGTTACTACCAACACACATTCCACATTGTAGGAATGTGACCTTGTACGTGCAATCAATCTAATATGATTAAATTTCAGCAGATAATAAGAAATATATTACAAAAGTTAGCACTCATTGAGACTGAAATAATGGTGAAGAAATTTTGTAACGGAATCGACACTATTACCAGGAAACTATGTCTCAAAGATTAGAGGAGTATTAAAAAAAAAAAAAAAGGGCTGGCGGTCAAGGAAGATACTCAGTTTTTCATAACGAAAAAGAGGATGCCATTATTGTAATCCCATAGCTAAAACGTCAGCCTGTTGCTTCAGGACATTTGATTTAAGAACAAGAACCTTGATAAGATCCCTTTGATTAAAAAATCATGGTTTATTTGACTCGTAGTAGGTTTGAAATGTTGGATCAGCGAATGCAAGAGCAATGGTCGGGATATGAACCACAAATCAGCCACCTGATGATGGTGCACAACCCACTGGAAAGTGTCATGTTTTTAACTGAAAATGTTAGTGACTTCTTACGTTGCGGTTGTTTACTTATTGTGTTAACACAGAGCCAGGGAACAAGTGTTTAAAATTTTTTATGCTGTAATAGTAGTGCTAGCCTTGGTGGGAAACTGGTGTACGAGACATTTGTTAGTATCTAACACTAAACTCAAACGCTAACGAACAGCAAAAGTAGGAAACTAACTGTGGCTTTGGCATACACTCAGTTCATGGTTTGGACCTCGAATTCCTGCTTTTGAAGCCTCGTGAGGGCAGTTTTATCAGTGCCGTCTGATACATTGAATGTGTCACTTCCTGTCGATATCATATAACATTGTAGGTTGATAATGTAACTAAATTAGTTAAGAGAAGAGATGTGATCGTAAATACTTTGCTTTCCTGACTCGAAGGCCAAATAAAGCTATGTATTTTACAGCTTCTGCAGCTGTTACGAAGAATGTTAGAACTGAAAAAGATATATCGTTGCTCCAATGTGCACTAAAATACAGTTTCAATGAATTTACGACAGGAGGACTCCATTTTTTAGGGGTTGTGCAATCGTGTGACACCCAGACATACGCGGCATTAGGATGTGGCAGTGGCCAAATGCTGGACTGCATAGGAAACTGAGGGCAGGCACGCTGCTCGTCAAGGATACAGTCGAACACATCATACCCGTGTGGTATCGGTAGCTACGATGCCACTGCTTAGGTTGGCACTACGACAGACACCGACGACAACGCCCTCTAGCCGGCGCTGGAGAGCTACGCGCATCGCTACTGTCTAGACCCATTTCATCAGGTGCAGCCAGCCAGGACACTTCGCTTCAACTTCACACCACCTTGCAGGATATGTAATATGTTTGCATTTGTTTATCCACTAGTAAATGTGCTTTAAGGGGCTCCGGAAAGGCTCAAAATCATGAAAAGTTCAATTTTTACTTTGTTGCGTTTTCTGAATCCGCAGACTATTACCTTTTAATAGATATATAATTTATTCAATTCCGAAGATTACAACTATTTTTAAATTTTTTTTGAAATGTGTTCTACATGGGCGTGACACACTATGGCGCTGTTAAACTGCTGTCAAATGCTGTTATTATTAACGTCCGTGTTCATCAGGTACATTTTAGTGATGTGAGATAAAGTACGTGTTGTGGCTAACCTATTTTCAGAGACTTAGCAGCACCTGAACTGTCGAAAAAGTGTATTCACGGAAAAACTCAAAACCCCAATGAAAGTGTAAATAGTGTTATATGGTCGAGAATCCCCCAGACTGTATTAGTTGGAATAGAAACACTTCACTTTGGTGTGTATGATGCTGTTGCGACTTTCAATTATGGCAACATTGTAAGGTGCAAGGTATTTAGAAATATGGGAATGAAGATAGGTTCTAACATGGTACGAGCGATGCTTGCTTTAGACAAGGAACGCCTTCGGGCTGCAGACAGGGCTGTAAAGAGTCTAGAAATACAAGCAAGAGTAAACAGGAGGAGGAACAAGAGGAAGCTGGAGGAGGAGTTTGCAGAGGATGAAGATAATCCATCTTATGGACCTGGAATGCACTAAAAAGTTAATCCAATCTTTGTCGATAGATTACCAAAACTTTTATTTTCTCATACTAATTACATGTTTTCTAAGATTCTTCCAAACATATTTGTTTCAAACTTTCAGTAAATGTTACACAGTACCTTCTGCATAATTTAACACAGCCTTTTTCCAAAAAACTGTACATTTTTGAATATATAAATAAAAAATTGCAAAAAAATGATGTGAATTTTCATTACAATTGAAAAAAATCATCTTTAATAACTGAACTAAAATTTTGTAAAATCCCTGTGTTAAGTTGTAGCCCATATTCCAATAAATAATCTGTAAAAAGTTCAACTTCCTACCTCAAATACTTTATGAGGAAAGATGTAATTTATAAGCGTTATTTTAACATTGCAAGTATAGGGCGTTCCGGAGCCCCTTAACTGTAGTGGCAGTACCGAGAGATAAGTACCTTTTCCTGCTCCTGTTCCTTACCCACGCACCGCCTGCCAGGCGGGATGCAAAAACCACAAGGGAAGATCGCCATATTACGCACTAAGTACAGCGTATAACCCGAGCAGGATACGCTGGCCGATGTGCAGTGACCATGTTTCGTCAAAAGCGAGAGGCGAGTTCATTCGTTCGTTCGGAAGCAGAGGCCGACAGTGTCTGAAACCCTTCGCCCTGTCACTCGCAGCTCGTGGTCTCGCGATCGCGTTCTCGCTTCTAGAGCGCGGGGTCCTGGGTTCGATTCCCGACTGGGTCAGGGATTTTTACCTGCCTCGAGATGACTGGGTGTTTGTGTTGTCCACATCATTTCATCATCATTCATGAGCGTGGTGAGATTGGACTGAGCAAAGGTTGGGACTTTGTACGGGCGGTGATAATCGCGCAGTTGAGCGCCCCACAAATCAAACATCATCATCGTCATCTTTCGCCCTGTCGTCGATGACGGAATCCAGGCGCACACCCTGCAATCCTTCTCAAACGATTTTACAGGGACTATTCGCTAAAAAAGTAATTTTTGCTATACTTACATCCTCATGTGTCGGGTTCATGATGGCGTGCCCATCATTTCGTTAATGGTCATCGTGATATTTACGTGGAAGTCAGACACTGCGCGAAATTCGAAAAAGCTTGCAATGAAAGATGGAGGTCACTATGATTTTGCGTTTGGTGCATGTTACATAATATATTGCAGCGTATGAAGTTTGGCTAACATGCTGAATTTTTCTTTAGAATTGGATAGAGTTTTCTCTCTGTCACCAGTCTCGAGAAAATCGATCTGGCATAGCACATTCATTTGCGATCGCGCCGCCCCAGAGGTAAAGCCAGAGTGGAAAATACATAACGTTCCTCATATTTTATAATCGGTCTGAGATATCGAAATGAGATTTTGCCAAATAATGGCACGCAAAGAGGAGAGTACTTCGGGATATGGTTATTACGCAAAACTGATTTATGTGCCGTGTTATTCGACAAACAGACTTTTTCGATGAAAGTATGCAATTATTAAGGGCTGTAGGTAGCTGGTAAAACGAGAAACGACATAAGTGAAGACATCACAAATTTATTTTTTACCTCGAATGTGCTTTTTCATAAGCCACAGACCTAATTTTTCCTCAGGTTCTCACTTAATAAGTTTAACAGACCGCCTGAAATTCTGTCTGCACAACATTTTCGTGAGGTGAGACTGTGTGAACTCTGCTGTGTTTTGAAAAAGGAAGCAAATTCTAACAATGGCAACAATGGAAATATGTAGGTTTTACTCAAAATGATACTTCCCTGAAATTGTAAATTAGAGACTGCAGCAATCAGTCGTCCTTCTTTACATTTTATTACGCATATCCAAATTTCATCTAGCGGCTAGCCATTCTCATTGCACTAAAAAAGGACGACTGATTCCTGCACTCTATAATTTATAAGCCACATAACAGGAGCTGAGTGCACCCACTTTCCTTATGGAAGGTAACGTTACTTTTCTGAAAGTTACAAATAGTTAACAAGTGAGGCGAAAATGGTGCATGTTTGGTGAAATTATTTTTAGATCTAACCAAAGCAAAGGTGACAGTAGATCATTTTGAATGGTCACCATGCAAGTGTGGGCATGGAGTTCCCCCACTTAATGTTTACATAAAATGTGATCGTAGACTTCAGTTTACAACAGCATTTCTCCTCCAGCGCTCAGCATTTTCCCTACACCGCCTGCCCGTAACCCCAACCACTACCTCCCTCCCCCCCCCCATCCCTCCCGCGTGCGCCTTGCCATTTGCGCATCTAGCGACCACAGCGTTCTGCGCGAATTACAACCCCTTAACATTTGCGCCTCCTATCCGACAATATTTTGTGCCATCTCGCACTTTTGGTCGGTGTCAAGCAGCAGTGGGACTCGGGAATTGCCGTGCCATGCGTAGGCTGCGGTTGACACCACAGTGGAAAAGAGCTGCGCTTGAGGCGGTGCCATGACTGGGAAGCATGGGCTGCTGAGGAACGGCGTTGCATTGTGTTTAGCAAAGAACTCAGTCCTGTGCTACAGCAGGTGCCCGTCATTAGCATGTGTTGTGGCGATCTGGGGAGAGCTCCCCTTCTTCCAATGATTTGAGAAGGCTTATCGACGTTATCATAGCCTCATGGAGCGGTTGAGACTTCAAGTCATCATCGGTAGTAACAGTGGGAGTTCTGAAATCTCAGCATTACGTCACGGAAATCCTGCAACCTTACGTGTTGCGTCTTGTGAAACACCATTGTGACGCCATTTTTCAACACTACAATGCTCCTCCTCAGATGGACGTGTCTCTGTGAATCTGCGTGATATTCATGTTTTGGATCTGCAGCTCTTCTCTTTCTGTGCTTGCAGTTACATTATTGGAAAACAGAACACATTGACACCGGTGTGTCAGACCCACCATACTTGCTCCGGACACTGCGAGAGGGCTGTAAAAGCAATGATCACACGCACGGCACAGCGGACACACCAGGAACCGCGGTGTTGGCCGTCGAATGGCGCTAGCTGCGCAGCATTTGTGCACCGCCGCCGTCAGTGTCAGCCAGTTTGCCGTGGCATACGGAACTCCATCGCAGTCTTTAACACTGGTAGCATGCCACGACAGCGTGGACGTGAACCGTATGTGCAGTTGACGGACTTTGAGCGAGGGCGTATAGTGGGAATGCGGGAGGCCGGGTGGACGTACCGCCGAATTGCTCAACACGTGGGGCGTGAGGTCACCACAGTACATCGATGTTGTCGCCAGTGGTCGGCGGAAGGTGCACGTGCCCGTCGACCTGGGACCGGACCGCAGCGACGCACGGATGCACGCCAAGACCGTAGGATCCTACGCAGTGCCGTAGGGGACCGCACCGCCACTTCCCAGCAAATTAGGGACACTGTTGCTTCTGGGGTATCGGCGAGGACCATTCGCAACCGTCTCCATGAAGCTGGGCTACGGTCCCGCACACCGTTAGGCCGTCTTCCGCTCACGCCCCAACATCGTGCAGCCCGCCTCCAGTGGTGTCGCGACAGGCGTGAATGGAGGGACGAATGGAGACGTGTCGTCTTCAGCGATGAGAGTCGCTTCTGCCTTGGTGCCAATGATGGCCGTATGCGTGTTTTGCGCCGTGCAGGTGAGCGCCACAATCAGGACTGCATACGACCGAGGCACACAGGGCCAACACCCGGCATCATAGTGTGGGGAGCGATCTCCTACACTGGCCGTACACCACTGGTGATCGTCGAGGGGACACTGAATAGTGCACGGTACATCCAAACCGTCATCGAACCCATCGTTCTACCATTCCTAGACCGGCAAGGGAACTTGCTGTTCCAACAGAACAATGCACGTCCGCATGTATCCCGTGCCACCCAACGTGCTCTAGAAGGTGTAAGTCAACTACCCTGGCCAGCAAGATCTCCGGATCTGTCCCCCATTGAGCATGTTTGGGACTGGATGAAGCGTCGTCTCACGCGGTCTGCACGTCCAGCACGAACGCTGGTCCAACTGAGGCGCCAGGTGGAAATGGCATGGCAAGTCGTTCCACAGGACTACATCCAGCATCTCTACGATCGTCTCCATGGGAGAATAGCAGCCTGCATTGCTGCGAAAGGTGGATATACACTGTACTAGTGCCGACATTGTGCATGCTCTGTTGCCTGTGTCTATGTGCCTGTGGTTCTGTCAGTGTGATCATGTGATGTATCTGACCCCAGGAATGTGTCAATAAAGTTTCCCCTTCCTGGGACAATGAATTCACGGTGTTCTTATTTCAATTTCCAGGAGTGTATTTGTTATTCCTCACGTTTTGTGCCCTCAGAACGCAAAAGAAGGACCAGTCACGACAAAACAGTTTTGAATAACCAAAATCCACTTACGATGGCACAGACATGCCGAAACATGTTTGGGTAACAACAAAAATCAGTGTTTTGCATAAAAGGCGGAACCTGTATCCAATAACTGTCTGTGCTGAAGTTAAGGTACTCCCTTTGGCTAGCAAGATCCCCGACAGAACGTTGATGGGAACAGGTCGGACGACAGCTCAGTCCCACTGCTAATATCGTTGATAACAAGGGCCAGTTACAACAGTTGTGGGTCATCTTACTCCGGAGAGGATACAATGACCTCTCCAACCAAATAACAGAGCGGATTCATGCCGCAGGGCGCACAACGTCATACTGATAAGGGGCCGCATTCTTACTCAACAGAGCGGATTCATGCCGCAGGGCGCACAACGTCATACTGATAAGGGGCCGCATACTGCCAACTTGTTTATGCATTTGATTCGATTTTGTTATCACTCAAATAACACCAGATTCCGTGTCAACCAATGAAGTTTCGTTTTGTTTCCAGGGCTCTCGGGTGTCCAACCGGATGTGATCGTTGAAGTCCCACGATATTTCGGCGAATAGCCTTTCCGCCATCATCATCTGGTTCTGATGGAATGGTCTGTCTGCTCATTGTCTTATTTATGTCCGTCAGTCGCGTGACTCATAATGAGGAGACAGACCATTCCATCAGAACCAGATGATGATGGCGGAAAGGTTATTCGCCGAAATATCGTGGGACTTCAACGATCGCATCCGGCTGGACTCCCGAGAGCCCTGGAAACAACACATACGCCGGGAGAAGCCTCCGATCACATAAGTTTCGTTTTGTTTACTGCTCCCCTTCTTGGTACATCACTTTTTGTCAGGGAGCGTATACAGCTCTCTATGAAAATCGAACATTACTGAATTCTTCCCGTTAACTTAAATTCATTGAAGTGCGAACTGAGCGAAAACTGTTAGGAGTAGCGAATAACAGGTGTTCCGATGCCAGAGATGCCGTCTTCTTGAGAGAGCACGCAGAAGCGCCGGCAGGTGTTGGCAGGATCGTAGCAACAGCCGGTGCCTTCCCACCGTGGTGAGCCGGCGGAGCCAGTGGATGGCGCTCTTGATGGTCTTTTGATGTTACCGTATCGGTCCACTCTCCAGAAAAACCGCTGAAGGTATTAATAAAACATGTAATCAAGTTTAGCTCTCCTCGTCCGTTATTTAGTACGGCCCTTAAATTTTCCTCAGTGGCGAAATCTAGTTGGGAGAAAGGCACTTGTACAGTACGAAGCAGAGTGATCCAGCTGCTCCCAGTCTGGAGAACAGCTGGCCGTTAAGGAATTTGCTTTACAGCGTTCGCGTGCAACCTTACTAAAAATGTGTAACGCCTAGTATCTGAATGAATTTCATTTCAGCAACAGCTATACTTCACGTGGCAAATGATAGTTACAATTAAATAAAAGAGGCGTTACGTGCATGTCATTGAAACTCGCAGACATTTTCTGTCATTTGGTTTCATAACGACGCTGTCTAGATTTAACGTATGCAAGGGATTGGCCCCTACAGTTCTGATTTTATAGCGCTGTGCGGAGTAATGTCTGAGGTTGCACAAATGTCCGGAGTTTGACAATTTAATGACTACCGAGTATTTTTTTTTTAAATTTGAGACCTGTATGTTTGTCATTACGTTTTTAATCATTCTCTCATGGCCGGTCTTCTCTCAGCCGTCCTTTTGGAGCAAACACTGACACCAGAGGATCCGTAGCTATCGTTTCCGCCACAACTCTTCACAAAATCATTTAGCAACGCAACAGGGGCATGTGTCTACGTTATGGTCACGCGCGGAGTAACTCTTCTACATTTTTTGATCGTTTTACCTATATTTGTTTATTGTCTGATCGTATAGCAATGAGCAAAAGAATGCGTATGTTTAATGCTAACATGCAGCACAACTATTCCAAAAATCATTTAGCAACGCAACAGGGGCAACGTGTCTACGTTATGGTCACGCGCGGAGTAACTAGTCTTCATGTTTTTGATCGTTGTACCTGTAATCGTTTATTGTCTCATCGTAAAGCAATGAGCAAAGAATGCGCGTGTTTAATGCTAACATGCAACAGAAATAAAATTTTTGGAAATTGTGTAATGACGATGAAAACGGACGTGCTTATCGCACACTGAATACTGGAGAATTTTCTGTTGCACATAAAGGAAACGGTGATATAAAGCCCACGTGAACACAGGTAGGCATAGGAGTGCTATTAATGTTCTTCTTCACCAATCAGCTGAGACATTTTGGTGACAAAGGAGGGAATAACAGTCATCTGGAGTGTACTGCCTAAGAGGCTACACTTTCATACATTTCTAGACACGAATTCAGTTTCAAAACATCAGACCGTAGAACCAAAACCGACGCAGTTATTGTTAACGTTATTTCGTCAGTTATATTTGATAATGCGTTGCTTTCTCTGGAAAATATTAATTATGTAACAGCAGAGACGGATAGCTCAAGGAGAAGTCAAGTAAATATTTCAGTGTGGAGGAGGATATTCATGTTCAACTTTGAAATTTCGATGTAATGTCGAGTTAACTGCCCAAATTAAAGTCAGTATCTTTTTCAGTGTGAAAAAATACAAACTTTTTTTTTACTGCTAATAACATCAGTAGCAATTTTGGTGGCGTGAATAGAAACGGGAAAGGAATATTTTTTCAGAAAAGATCAAAGTGATATAGATAGACGTATTTTAGGAATTGGTTGTGTAGCCTGTATTAGACGCAGTTCAGCACAAACAGTCATGTATAGTAGAAACACAAGTGAACCAATAAAGTTTAATGTTACAGAAGACTGTTAATTTCATACATACACACTGGGTTGGACCCAAAAAATAAGGTAAAGTGCCGTGGTTCAAATGGTTCAAATGGCTCTAAGCGCTATGGGACTTAACATCTGAGGTCATCAGTCCCCTAGACTTAGAACTACTTAAACCTAACTAACCTAAGGACACCACACACATCCATGCCCGAGGCAGGATTCGAACCTACGACTGTAGCAGCAGCACGGTTCCGCACTGAAGCGCCCAGAACCGCTCGGCCACAGCGGCCGTCTTAAAGTGCCATGCATTGGGTTGAAAAAATTATGGTAAACCTAATGTTACCTCATCCAGAAACTAAATTATCCAATAGTTTACTTAGTTTCTTTATGGTCTCTACCTCAAGAACTAATAGATCCCCACATCCACCACTGCTGGCGGCTCACCTCCAACTGCGCAACGCTACACGCTGTTCACATCCAGCGGGTCTACACCTTTGATGATCCACCAGTAGCATTATTTCTACAAGGACTGCAGTGGGTCTGCTCCTCTGGTGGCCCACCAATACCGTAATCTCTACCAGGACAACAGTGGGTCTACTCTGTGATGACCTTCCTACCAATATTCTTCAAAACTTCGAATGACTCAGCTGTGGGTTTGCTCTGTTGTAGCCCATTACCTGTCAGCATGTCAAGAGTCAGCATTGTCTTTCCGTTGGAAGGACAACACTACTTCTACAAGACTGCATGGAAATCCAGTACTTCCGTGTGCATTTTCATTTACTGCTCAGACTTTGTGCATAAAATAGTAATTAATACTGTGATAATTGATCAGGACTGTCTTTATGGGACTGTGAGAAAATTTTAGCTTTTGACCAACATTGTATCAATAAGTGTGTGCATTTGATATCTTTGTTGTTGTAATTATGAAAAAATTTTTCAAATCATTATTGGCCACTGCCCAAAACAGTTTGTAAAATTTTTTTTGGGGAGCATGGGGGCTATGTAAGTAGGCTGTTTAGGTTCTTATATTGGTAACGCCGCCGCCACGTAGCGCTCTCTGTATGAAAATCACTGGCTGTGCTGTGTGCAGTCTGTGGCTAGTTTGCATTGTTGTCTGCCATTGTAGGGCAGCGGCAGCTGGATGTGAACAGCGTGTAGCGTTGCGCTGTTGGAGGTGAGCCGCCAGCAGTGGTGGATGTGGGGAGAGAGATGGCGGAGTTTCGAAGTTTGTAATACTGGATATCACGTATTATGACTATTAAGGTAAATACATTGTTTGTTCTCTATTAAAATCTTTCATTTGCTAACTATCCCTATGAGTAGTTAGTGCCTTCCGTAGTTTGAATCTTTTATTTAGCTGGCAGTAGTGGCGCGCTGTATTGCAGTAGTTCGAGTAACGAAGATTTTTGGTGAGGTAAGTGATTTGTGAAAGGTATAGCTTAATGTTAGTCAGGGCCATTCTTTTGTAGGGATTTCTGAAAGTCAGATTGCGTTGCGCTAAAAATATTGTGTGTCAGTTTAAGCACAGTCTTGTATAATTTTTCAAAGGGGACGTTTCACTGTGAGGATCACGTGTGTATCTGAAAACAACAGTCTCGGACCTGCAGGGAAAGAGATGTACTATACAGGGTATACCACTAGTTATAACCAAAACTAACACTGGTGAATGTAAGCTGTAAGAGAAGAAAAATGTTTCAGTCACTGTGAGTGTGCAAACGAGCCACTTGCGAGGTAACTCTCGCCGCATGTACGTGACGCGTTCACGCATTACAAGAGTGCTTCGTGAATGGCACCTAGAGGCTACTCTATTTCGGATATAATCAGTCTGACAAATGACGTGGCGAACGGTGTTACCAACCAGTCTGTAAAGACCATTCTGTGTCTGCCCCCCCCCCCCCCTACCCCACCCTATGCACGCTAGCTCACCCGACCACGACTGCTCATACTAGCACACAGTCGACGCAGCGAGTACATGGAGATCAAGGAGCCGAGGTTGGTCGGCGCGTGGCCCTACAAATACATTTTCCGAATAGTCGGTCACAAAGCTAAACTGACGTACAAACCAACTCCGTCGTGATACAAAGCAGCTGTGGGTCACCATCGCCCCCAAGGATGTTGATGCCACGGTTACGATCCCTAGGGTCGACGACGGTATTTTGTGGAAAATAGGGAAGAGGATCTTGTAACGGAGACAGAGCATTCCGCTGCCGCACGAGCCAGAATTAACACTGGCAACAGCAACGCTTCCTTCCTAAGATGTCTACATTGGAGTTTTTGGAATGACCGTAGCCTCCTTTTCCAGTGTATGGGTGTTCATCCACTTTCGAGTTAGAAATTTCAAGTACGTTGATGGGAATGTTGGGAAATGTGCTTTATCCTTCTTTTAAATTTATCGCTTCTACAGATTGTCTATAAACAACAGATAATGCAAACATAGTTTGCGAAGCCTGTCTCAGTAAAGACTTTTAATAGCAACAGTGGTTCATCTTATTCAACATGGGATATTTTGACTGTGGATTCCCTAAAAACAGTGCTATGTTCAAAGGAGGTTTCCATTGCACGTCAAGGCTAATACAAATGACTTTGATGCCGAATTGTTTGCGATCTTGCGGGCATTGGAGCAGATGAGATGTGTTCCCAGTCTTAAGTTTCTCATCTGTTCTGACTCCCTGAGTGCCCTTCAGACCATGCAACACTTGTACCCAGCGGATACGGTCGTCCAGAACATCCACGATGCCCTACTCCACCTGCAACGGCAGGGGAAGGAGGTTTCTTTCTGCTGGGTGCCGGGGCACGTGGGTATTAGGGGAAACGAACTGGCGGATGTGGCTGCCAAAGATGCATGTTCCCTCCCTCACGTTGTTGAATGTGCCGTCCCCCTCCATGCTGTTACCTCCCTTTTGCGTTTTCGTGTTATGCGTCAATGGGAAGAGGAGTGGCTGGCAGTCGGTGAAAATAAGCTGCGTCTGGTCAAGGCCACCACGCGGCCATGGCGTACGTCCTACCAGTTATGCAGGCGGGATGAGGTTCTCCTCACTCGCCTCCGCATCGGGCACAGTCCCTTAACGCACGGTTTTTTACTCCGGCGGGAGGACCCCCCCCCCCCAATCTGCAGTGCTTGTGGCGTCCAGATTACGGTCCGCCACATTTTACTTGACTGTCCTTTATTCTCTGACCAGAGGGCGGTGGTTTCCTTGCCACCGGATTTGCCCTCTATTTTGCAAGACGACGCAACGACTGTGGTTAAGGTCTTACGGTTTTGTGTCCTGTCCAATTTGTTGCCTCGGATTTTAGGGAGAGGATTTTAATGTGCTTCTGGGTGACTGGCTCACCCAGGCTTTAGGTAAGAGGTCCGCCAGTCACGATTACCTACTTGTTTCCCTTCGATTTCTGTTCTCTTTTCCTTGTGTTTCCTTTCCTCTTTTAGTGCGTTTCTTCTCCTCTTGTTTTGCCTCTGTATGTGAGGATTTGGAACTGCGTCAGGTCTGTGTCTTTTAACCGTTCTCCTTGTTTGGTGTCCGTCTTCGTCCCTTCACCGCATGTGTTCCTGTTTCTATGCGTTTGGGCGCTGGTGACCACGCTGTTTAGCGCCCGAAAACCTCAAACCACACACACACACAAACACACACACAAATGACTTTCACCTGTTAATGAATTTTAGATAATACATAGTTTGTAGGTTTTGTAATTTTATCGCACAGACTACACAGTTATAATCAAGGACACTGATAACTAAATACCAAATAATAAAGTTTAACCTGTAACATCTTCAATAAAACTTCGACACTCCTGGAAGGTACACATATTTACGTATTTAACAGGCAGCATAAAAGAAGTAAAAAGTTTTATTTCAATCATTGGTTTCCTTCCTGTTTTTAATTACTTGATTTATTTTGAAGTATGTGATGTGAAGACAAATCTTATTACTATAAGCTAAACCAACGTGTTGCACATGACTACATCTCCAAAAAAACGTTCCACAAAATTATTTCTCGCACATGATAACATGTATGGAACAATACAAATAAAGTTAGAATCGAGAGCTCCCATAAACACCGACATCAACTACTACACTAATGGAAATTTATCTACCCAACAGTTGCATTTCACTGCATAATACATTGCACAACATGGTAAAAAAACAGCTACAAACATAAATTGTTTTCTTTTGTTCACCACATAATAAATGTAGTGTTTTAATTTTCACATACATGACCTGCGTATTGTATTTGCCATTGTTCAAGAATAATACACTGGAGAGCCAAAGAAACTGTGCACCTGGTTAATATCGTGTAGGGCCCCCGCGAGCACGCAGAAGTGCCCCAACACGACGTGGCATGGACTCGACTAATGTAGGAAGTGGTGCTGGAGGGAACTGACACCATGAATCCTTCAGGGCTATCCATAAATCCGTAAGAATACAAAGGGGTGGAGAACTTTTCCGAACAGCACGTTGCAAGGCATCCCAGATATGCTCAGTAATCTTCACATGTGAGAAGAGACTTCCTGAAGCCACACTGTAGCAATTCTGGAGGTGTGGGGTGTTGCATTGTCCTGCTGGAATTGCCCAAGTCTGTTGGAATGCACAATGGACATGAATGGATGCAGGTGATCAGACACGATACTTATGTACGTGTGTCCTGTCAGAGTCGTAATCAGATGTATCAAGGGTCCCATGTCACGCCACACACCATTACATAGCCTCTACCAGCTTGAACAGTCCCCTGCTAACATGCAGGCTCCATGGATCCATGATGTTGTCTCCATATCCGCTCGATACAATTTGCAACGAGTCTCATCCGACCAGGCAACATGTTTCCAGTCATCAACAGTCCATGGCCGGTGTCGACGGGCGCAGCCGAGGCGTAAGGTTTTCTGTCGTGCAGTCATCAAGGGTACACGTGAGGGCATTCGGCTCCGAAATCCCATATAGATGACGTTTCGTTGAATGGTTCGCACGCTAACACTTGTTGATGGCCCAGCATTGATATCAGCGGCAATTTCCGGAGGGGTTGCACTTCTGTCACGTTGAACGGTTCTCCTAAGTCGTTATTGGTCCCGCTCATGCTCGATCTTTTTCCGGCGGCAGCGATGTCGAAGATTTGTTGTTTTACCCGATTCCTGACACGAACACTCATGAAATGGTCGTACGGGAAAATTCCGACTTCATCGCTAGCTCAGAGATGCTGTGTCCCATCGCTCGTGCGCCGAGTATAACATCACGTTCAAACTCACTTAAATCTTGATAACCTGCCATTGTAGCAGCAGCAACCGACATAACAACTGCGATAGACACTCGTTACCTTATAAAGGCGTTGCCGACCGCATGGCCATATTCTGCCTGTTTGAATGTCTCTGTATTTGAATACGCATGTCTATACCAGTTTCTTTGGTGCTTCAATGTATTTAGATTTGTCATTTAATACTTAAGGGGCTCCGGAACGCCCTATACTTGCAATGTTAAAATAACGCTTATAAATTACATCTTTCCTCACAAAGTATTTGAGATAGGAAGTTGAAATTTTTACAGATTATTTATTGGAATATGGGCTACAACTTAAAACAGGGATTTTACAAAATTTTAGTTCAGTTATTAAAGATGATTTTTTTTTCAATTGTAATGAAAATTCACAACATTTTTTTGCAATTTTTTATTTATATATTCAAAAATATACAGTTTTTGGGAAAAAGGCTGTGTTAAATTATGCAGAAGGTACTGTGTAACATTTACTGAAAGTTTGAAACAAATATGTTTGGAAGATCCTTAGAAAACATGTAATTAGTATGAGAAAATAAAAGTTTTGGGAATCGAGCGACAAAGATTGGATTAACTTTTTAGTGCATTCCAGGTCCATAGGATGGATTATCTTCATCTTCTGCAAACTCCTCCTCCAGCTTCCTCTTGTTCCTCCTCCTGTTTACTCTTGCTTGTATTTCTAGACTCTTTACAGCATTGTCTGCAGCCCGAAGGCGTTCCTTGTCTAAAGCAAGCATCGCTCGTACCATGTTAGAACCTATCTTCATTCCCATATTTATAAATACCTTGCACCTTACAATGTTGCCATCATTGAAAGTCGCAACAGCATCATACACACCAAAGTGAAGTGTTTCTATTCCAACAAATACGGTCTTGGGGATTCTCGACCATATAACACTATTTGCACTTTCATTGGGGTTTTGAGTTTTTCCGTGAATACTGTTTTTCAACAGTTCAGGTGCTGCTAAGTCTCTGAAAATAGGTTTTATCACCTCCATTATTGCATGAGGCAGACTATGCTTATGAGCGTACACTTCACCAGTTAGCAATCCTTTGTTATATTTACACCAACTGTCTTCTTCTTTGGGACACAAGCTATGTTGGGGATTTTCATCGGTTGAAGAAGTATGAAAAAAAAAAAAAAACAGCCCAAACAGCCTTCTTCATTTTGTCGACACTTTATGTATTTTGCCTAATAGCCATTCCATAATAGTTCTGTATTTTGTCAATTACACTGTCAGTTAACCTTCCCTTCCCATCCAACCCTTTACCATCACTGAGTTTTTGTTTTTTGTACGAAGCTTTCACTCGCCGAAGTCTTGTTCCCGTTCGCTTCTGTACGTGTCCAATACACTCAAATTTCTGTACAACATCATCACCATAGGGCTTCAGTCCTTGAACATGTTTGAAACTTTTAGAATCACCGTCACCAAGGTAATTAACATATTGCACAGCGCCACAGTGGGTCACGCCCATGTAGAACACATTTCAAAAAAAATTAAAAATAGTTGTAGTCTTCGGAATTTAATAAATTATATATCTATTAAAAGGTAATAGTCTGCAGATTCAGAAAACGCAAAAAAGTAAAAATTGAACTTTTCATGATTTTGAGCCTTTCCGGAGCCCCTTAATAGTGGAAGCTAACTGTTAATATTGTTTTCCCAAATGTGAATGCTCTGAACTGTAATATGACCGAGAATATCTGTATGAATGTGTAATAGCAGCAGTAGCAGTCATGTACTGTCGTGTAAACAAGTGCACCATGAATAGGGTCCGTCCAGAGACACGGAACTGTACTGTGGGCTCACGGTGGCATAGGCGTCATGGTCGTCCTCGCCGTTAGCCCTCCCGTAACTGGGCGTGGACAGAAGTCTCACTACTCACTGGTCTGACGGTGTAATCCAGCCAGATGGAAACGGAAATGCAATTACGCAGAAATACGCTCACAATCTGTGTGGCTTAGCTACGCGGACTCGGGTTACAGTAGCACCGTGTCCGGTAAAGTTTCCGGGACTGTGATGAGACTTTGACGGTAATTTGGCTACTCGTTTCGTTTATGGACACCAAAGCGTTGCACATGTGTGTGATGTCCTTAGGTTAGTTAGGTTTAAGTATTTCTAAATCTAGGGGACTGATGACCTCAGATGTTAAGTCCCATATGTACTCCTGGAAATTGAAATAAGAACACCGTGAATTCATTGTCCCAGGAAGGGGAAACTTTATTGACACATTCCTGGGGTCACATACATCACATGATCACACTGACAGAACCACAGGCACATACACACAGGCAACAGAGCATGCACAATGTCGGCACTAGTACAGTGTATATCCACCTTTCGCAGCAATGCAGGCTGCTATTCTCCCATGGAGACGATCGTAGAGATGCTGGATGTAGTCCTGTGGAACGGCTTGCCATGCCATTTCCACCTGGCGCCTCAGTTGGACCAGCGTTCGTGCTGGACGTGCAGACCGCGTGAGACGACGCTTCATCCAGTCCCAAACATGCTCAATGGGGGACAGATCCGGAGATCTTGCTGGCCAGGGTAGTTGACTTACACTTTCCAGAGCACGTTGGGTGGCACGGGATACATGCGGACGTGCATTGTCCTGTTGGAACAGCAAGTTCCCTTGCCGGTCTAGGAATGGTAGAACCATGGGTTCGATGACGGTTTGGATGTACCGTGCACTATTCAGTGTCCCCTCGACGATCACCAGTGGTGTACGGCCAGTGTAGGAGATCGCTCCCCACACCATGATGCCGGGTGTTGGCCCTGTGTGCCTCGGTCGTATGCAGTCCTGATTGTGGCGCTCACCTGCACGGCGCCAAACACGCATACGACCATCATTGGCACCAAGGCAGAAGCGACTCTCATCGCTGAAGACGACACGTCTCCATTCGTCCCTCCATTCACGCCTGTCGCGACACCACTGGAGGCGGGCTGCACGATGTTGGGGCGTGAGCGGAAGACGGCCTAACGGTGTGCGGGACCGTAGCCCAGCTTCATGGAGACGGTTGCGAATGGTCCTCGCCGATACCCCAGGAGCAACAGTGTCCCTAATTTGCTGGGAAGTGGCGGTGCGGTCCCCTACGGCACTGCGTAGGATCCTACGGTCTTGGCGTGCATCCGTGCGTCGCTGCGGTCCGGTCCCAGGTCGACGGCCACGTGCACCTTCCGCCGACCACTGGCGACAACATCGATGTACTGTGGAGACCTCACGCCCCACGTGTTGAGCAATTCGGCGGTACGTCCACCCGGCCTCCCGCATGCCCACTATACGCCCTCGCTCAAAGTCCGTCAACTGCACATACGGTTCACGTCCACGCTGTCGCGGCATGCTACCAGTGTTAAGGACTGCGATGGAGCTCCGTATGCTTCGGCAAACTGGCTGACACTGACGGCGGCGGTGCACAAATGCTGCGCAGCTAGCGCCATTCGACGGCCAACACCGCGGTTCCTGGTGTGTCCGCTGTGCCGTGCGTGTGATCATTGCTTGTACAGCCCTCTCGCAGTGTCCGGAGCAAGTATGGTGGGTCTGACACACCGGTGTCAATGTGTTCTTTTTTCCATTTCCAGGAGTGTAGTTTAGAGCGATGTCAACCATTTTTTCCTGTATTTTAACTGGATATTGCAGGACTAGTACCTGTTTATTTGAGATGTCCTTTCTTGCATGAAAATTATTCAACACAATTATCTGTCGTCTACATCAATTACAGATGTTACAAAAGAACCGATGTTATTTAATTATTCATTAAACTTTTACTAAGTATTTCCGTGTATTGTATCAACTCTCAGTTCCAGCCAATGCACAAACCATGTGACTGCAGATTCACAGCTACAGGTTATTATTTGCAGGGAATTAGCTGTCGGGCATGAAAGCAGACGTGCATGGTTCGACCCTATGATTACATCGAGCTATTCCTGTCAAAAAAAAAGCTGTGGATAACCTCAGTACGTAAGGTATGAATAACCACAGGTAAAGACGCCAGCTGGTTTGCTCGTTTAGGTTGCTGTTTGGAAGAGCGACTACACAAAAAAGAACTGTTAGCTGCTGTTGCACGCTTCAACTGAAAAAAGTGTAACTGAGTGATCAAGAATTATGGCGGAGAAAAGTTTATTATTAAAGATTCATAGTTCTGCAAAGTAGTACATGAGTTAATACCTTCTGTCGCCTCAGCTACTTCGCCAGTGGTGCTGCAAGGGGCTAATCCAGCTCGTTCTTTTCTCCTATAACAAAAGTTTCATTGACGATGGAGCACTATCCTTTATATTGCTGGTAGTTTCGTGCAGAACAGTCCTGCTCGCCAACACCCACAAAGGCCTTGCAAATCTGGTTTGCATTTCCAGTGCAAGCCGAAGAAGCCTTCCGGCAGCCAAAAGCTTCAGTGTGGTAATGGGAACCTTTTTCTCAACTTGAACCCCCAGTGCTCTTGATCCGTGTAGTTTCCGATCCACTGCTACATCTGACGGAAATATTTCAATGTGTTTTCTAGTGCTGCAGTTTCACTGGAAGATATGGAAGCCGTGACTGATGATGCTTTGTAGCCTGATGTCACGTACTGCCTATATGTCAGCTTGTTGATTTTGTGCTTGTGTGGCTACCACTATAGAGTCCAATCAAAAATGTCTGTCCACCAGCTGTTATTTCCTTCGGATGGGCTGACGTGTCAATGAATTTAGTAACGTATGTTTCGAGATACGAAATTCGGGAGAGGATCTAGAGAAATTTTACCTTGCTGCGGTTGAATAACGCAGAGGTAGAGTCTCAACCAACCACTGCGTGAAGAAAGAGAATGCGATTGGCAGTACTGTTCCTCACTGCACTTCTCGGATCGTAGTGGAGCTAAGGAGCTGACGTGAGGAAACATACGTTGGGGTGAGTTTGGAGACACGTCATGGTGACTAGAAAGTCGAAAACTACCACGATAATTGCGATATTCTTATGAACCTAAGCCAGGGATTCTAAGGTTGGAGTGTGGCTCAGACCCCACGAAGCCATGTACCCAAATTTGTCAACAACGCAGTGTGCAATCTGGTGGCAACTCCATAATGGCTTGGGCTGTGTTTGCATGGAATGGACTATGTTGTCTGTATGTCCGGCAACCTGTAGCCATTTATGGACTTCCTCTGACCAAGTAACGATGGAAATTTTATGGATGACAATGCCGCATGTCACCAGGTCACAATTTTTCGCCATTTGTTTGTTGCCTGACATGAATCCTGCCGAACATTTGTGAGACACAATCGAGAGGCGAGTTCGTGCACAATGTCCTGCACCGAGAACACTTTCGCAATTATGGACGGCTATTGAGCCAGCATTGCCCAGTATTTCTGCAGGGGACTTATAATGACTTGTTGAGTCCACGCCACGTCCCTATACCGGGCAAAAGTAAGTCCGACACGATATTTGGAAGTGTCGGACGACTTTCGTTACATATATAGGTCTACCTCCCCAAGAGCTCTACGGATTTTGTAGTTTTCTTAGAAATATCCATCGAAGACAGTTGTCGCACTTTGGCTGTACTTACTTCGTACATAGTGGATATATAAGTGGCAATTTCGTTCGAAGGTGTGGACACTCGATCATACGAATCTGTGCTACAAAATGCCCCTATCAGTAACATATGCTGTCACTTACATCAAGAGCAGTGGGTTGGAAGTTGGCAAGAAAAGGGTTGGTTCCCATTAGCACACTGAAAACCTCACCTCCAGAGACGCTTCTTATTTTACATCTTGCAAATGTAAGTCAGATCGCCAAGGTCGGTGTGAGTGTAGGCAACAGGACTGTTCCCCATGATACTGTGCCAGCAATTTGATGGGTCGTGCTCCAACATCGACGACAGCTTTTGTTGTGGATTGGCAAGAGAGCCAACCCGGTTTTGAGAGAAAGCCGAAAGGCACGCGTTTTAGCTCACGCAGGCTGGCGTGAGGTCTGGAACAGGTCAAGGATATTAGACTAGCAAAAAAGGACGTAGCTGTGGAATACTCAACTTTAATCCATAAATGGTGAACATCGCTCTTGACGGTACATGTTTTACAGCATCAATAGTAACTGGTAATGGCGCCTTGCTAGGTCGTAGCAAATGACGTAGCTGAAGGCTATGCTAACTATCGTCTCGGCAAATGAGAGCGTATTTTGTCAGTGAACCATCGCTAGCAAAGTCGGTTGAACAATTGGGGCGAGTGCTGGGAAGTGTCTCTAGACCTGCCGTGTGGCGGCGGCTCGGTCTGCAATCACCGATAGTGGCGACACGCGGGTCCGACGTATACTAACGGACCGCGGCCGATTTAAAGGCTACAACCTAGCACCCCCCCCCCCCCCCCCCCCCCATGAACCATGGATCTTGCCGTTGGTGGGGAGGCTTGCGTGCCTCAGCGATACAGATAGCCGTACCCTACGTACAACCACAACGGAGGGGTATCTGTTGAGAGACCAGACAAACGTGTGGTTCCTGAAGAGCCTTTTCAGTAGTTGCAAGGGCAACAGTCTGGATGATTGACTGATCTGGCCTTGTAACAATAACCAAAGCGGCCTTGCTGTGCTGGTACTGCGAACGGCTGAAAGCAAGGGGAAACTAAGGCCGTAATTTTTCCCGAGGCCATGCAGCTTTACTGTATGATTAAATGATGATGGCGTCCTCTTGGGTAAAATATTCCGGAAGTAAAATAGTCCCCCATTCGGATCTCCGGGCGGGGACTACTCAAGAGGATGTCGTTATCAGGAGAAAAAAAACTGGCGTTCTACGGATCGGAGCGTGGAATGTCAGATCCATTAATGGGGCAGGTAGGTTAGAAAATTTAAAAAGGGAAATGGATAGGTTAAAGTTAGATATAGTGCGAATTAGTGAAGTTCGGTGGCAGGAGGAACAAGACTTCCGGTCAGGTGACTACAGGGTTATAAACACAAAATCAAATAGGGGTAATGCAGGAGTAGGTTTAATAATGAATAGGAAAATAGGAATGCAGGTAAGCTACTACAAACAGCATGGTGAATGCATTATTGTGGCCAAGATAGATACAAAGCCCACACCTACTACAGTAGTACAAGTTTATATGCCAACTAGCTCTGCAGATGACGAAGAAATTGAAGAAATGTATGATGAAATAAAAGAATTTATTCAGACAGTGAAGGGTGACGAAAATTTAATAGTCATGGGTGACTGGAATTCGGTAGTAGGAAAAGGGAGAGAAGGAAACATAGTAGGTGAATATGGATTGGGGCTAAGAAATGAAAGAGGAAGCCACCTGGTAGAATTTTGCACAGAGCACAACTTAATCATAGCTAACACTTGATTCAAGAATCATAAAAGAAGGCTGTATACATGGAAGAAACCTGGAGATACTGACAGGTTTCAGATAGATTATATAATGGTAAGACAAAGATTTAGGAACCAGGTTTTAAATTGTAAGACGTTTCCAGGGGCAGATATGGGCTCTGACCACAATCTATTGGTTATGACCTGTAGATTAAAACTGAAGAAACTGCAAAAAGCCCGCATCTCGTAGTCGTGCGGTAGCGTTCTCGCTTTCCACGCCCGGGTTCCCGAGTTCGATTCCCGGCGGGGTCAGGGATTTTCTCTGCCTCGTGATGGATGGGTGTTGTGTGCTGTGCTTAGGTTAGTTAGGTTTAAGTAGTTCTAAGTTCTAGGGGACTGATGACCATAGATGTTAAGTCCCATAGTGGTCAGAGCCATTTGAATCATTTTTTGAACTGCAAAAAGGTGGGAATTTAAAGAGATGGGACCTGAATAAACTGAAAGAACCAGAGGTTGTACAGAGTTTCAAGAAGAGCAATAAGGGAACAATTGACAGGAATGGGGGAAAGAAATACAGTAGAAGAAGAATGGGTAGCTTTGAGGGATGAAGTAGTGAAGGCAGCAGAGGATCAAGTAGATAAAAAGACGAGGGCTAGTAGAAATCCTTGGGTAACAAAAGAAATATTGAATTTAATTGATGAAAGAAGAAAATATAAAAATGCAGTAAATGAAGTAGGCAAAAAGGAATACAAACGTCTCAAAAATGAGATCGACAGGAAGTGCAAAATAGCTAAGCAGGGATGGCTAGAGGACAAATGCAAGGATGTAGAGGCTTATCTCACTAGGGGTAAGATAGATACTGACTACAGGAAAATTAAAGAGACCTTTGGAGATACGAGAACCACTTGTATGAACATCAAGAGCTCAGATGGAAACCCAGTTCTAAGCAAAGAAGGGAAGGCAGAAAGGTGGAAGCAGTAAATAGAGGGTCTATACAAGGACGATGTACTTGAGGACAATATTATGGAAATGGAAGAGGATGTAGATGAAGATGAAATGGGAGATACGATACTGCGTGAAGAGTTTGACAGAGCACTGAAAGACCTGAGTCGAAACAAGGCCCCCGGAGTAGACAACATTCCATTGGAACTACTGACGGCCTTGGGAGAGCCAGTCCTGACAAAACTCTACCATCTGGAGAGCATGATATATGAAACAGGCGAAATACCCTCAGACTTCAAGAAGAATATAATAATTCCAATCTCTAAGAAAGCAGGCGTTTGTAACATTACGAGTCAAGATAGCTGTAACGGAAATTGAATAGCGTAAAGTTATCATTAAAAACGCACGCCGCGTGATTTAATTGAATAGCGTAAAGTTATCATTAAAAAACGCACGCCGCCCGATTTGTGACGATTTGGTTGGTCATAATAGTAGTAACAGGCTTTTGTATACAATTAAAATATAACGGCGATACCTGTTTAGTGTTATTGGAAGCAATATGTAGTAAATTAATGAGTAAGGTAGCCGATCCTATAAGAAGAGGTATGGAAATGGAAATGAGCGTTTGGCGTCATTGGTCGGGAGGCCCCTCGCGGGGCAGGTCCGGCTGCCTTGGCGCAGGTCTTATTACATTCGGCGCCACATTGGGCGACCTGCACGCCGGATGGGGATGAAATGATGATGAATACAACACAACACCCAGTCCCTGAGCGGAGAAAATCTCCGACCCAGCCGGGAATCGAACCCGGGCCCGGTGGACGGCAATCCGTCACGCTGACCACTCAGCTACTGGGGCGGACATAAGAAGAGGTGAAATTGGGCATATTAAGGTGTTTTGCTTTATGTCGACTATGCCGATGATACGGCGTCTTTTTTTTCGTTTACTCTTAGAAAAAAACGAAGTGCTAATTGTGCGTTGTGAAAAATATAGGGGCGAATTTTAAATAGCTACAGGGTATAATCAGACTAACAAATGGACATTCAGTTACGCGAAATAGCGGACAGCGAAGTGTGGTCATTAAATTGAGTACACCTACAGGGCGGTCAATTCCGGGATAAGTCTATTCGCATCTCACGAGGGACGCGGTATTGAGACCGGTTTTTTTTAATTATATCACGGAGAGCGGGCTTCAGTTTATAAAAAGGAGAAAAGCTGTATCATTATCATTGACTGTTGGTGTTAAGCAACCAAAACTGTTCATCATAGGGTTTCGGTGAATGAGTGGTGAATGCGAAACGAAACTGTGAACGAAGTTATGTTAAATAAAGCAGAAGAGACAAGACAGTTTGGTCGTATCTGTTATTATTCCATCAACCGTAACATTTCTTCTCGTTGTACGAAGCCTTTATAGACGATCGTTATGACAATTTGCTTGGAAGGGATCTCATTACGAGTTAAGTTTTGGGGACCTGGTGTGATAAACCTTTTGCATTTTCTTTATGTTTTCGTCTTCCTTAAAGGCAAAGAGACAAGATGAAGCGGTAGCCCATCATAGAGCCTATGCCTACCGTCATGTATTTTTTGACTTTCAGTTGTTAATAAACAGAGGATTTTTTCTGGTACCGGTAGGAGCAAGGAGGGATTCGCGCTCGGCTAGTGAAAGAGTGAGAAGCACGCCAATATTTTAGCGAGTAATTGTAGACCGCCATTTTGGGGTCGCTATGAATAAGTGAGGAGTGTGGATTTTATATGTGCACCGTTCAGAAAAATACAGTATTGTTTTATTAACAGAAAGGTCGTGTGAGTTGTTATTTCAAATAGTGCAATAATTACAACCACTGAAGCCCACCTGTGTACTTTGGAAAATTACGAAGATCCGATAAGCTTAATAGGAACACGGTCAAGACTTCAAAGGTGAACGCGGCGACCAAACATAGTATTATAAAGAATGGTAAGCACAAATCTACAGCGGAGAAAGAAACTACTCCGCCCTGCAAAATAATATGAACTAATACGGACTTATTTCCAGGCACAGCTCAGCTTATTGTGCTTGTCATTCACGCCGAAAAATTAATCTCATTAATTCAATACATTTTAAGAAGCCACGCATATTATTATCATCTATTTCATTATTTTATTATATTATAAAGTGGCGACAGGTGACAGGCACGATACGCAGTGGGCAAAACTGTGAGTACTAGTATTGTTAGGAAAATGAATATACATGTATGTTAACGATTTCTTATGTTCCATGTACGCTGATGATGTGACGGAGACGATGATGTGGTACTGAAGAAATGCTATAAAAAGGAAATAATAAATAAATTAGAAGGAAAAAGGCGACAGTACCGAGAGCACACAACAAAGCACAATAGAGGAAGTACGATTTACAAGACAACAATCAGGTAGGACTGCGCAATGCATATAGAGAATGCGTTCCCAGTAGACCTATTAGAAAATCCATCCACCTATTTCCTAAATTCTAGAACCTAAAGCTTCAGATATTAACGCTATTGTAGTCAAGTGGAGATAATGACATTTCTTTATTAGTATAGAAAGTATATTGACTAAAGAATAGCTGAGACTATAATTACATACAACTGTATATGCATTTTTTTTTTCGCGTGAGAAGTAGCGCGGAAGTAAAATCTTAAAAAAGAAAATTTTTATTTTGATAACTGCAGTGGTATAAGGATTTCTATAATGGAGGGTCAAAACAATAAGGAAATGTCATTCCAAAATCATAATGCCAATGTAGTGGATGTTCATTTGCAAAATGCAACAATGAGTGGTTTGGAACCGTTTAACGGTGATTATTTGGATGCTGGGCGCGACATGCCATTGTTGCATTCGACGACCGTGAATACAGAACATTTAATTACAAGCAATACGTTAATTACAGTAGACGTAACTAATGGCACCTCGAGGCCAGAGAATATTTTAAATGAGAGCAGTACGCGTAGTACGGACGCAGATGTTGACAGGCGTAGGCCGGAAGTGAATACGGAAGATATGCAAGCCTTATTTCGAGCCTTAACAGAATCCATACAAACAAGCATGAATGCAATGAAAGCAGACATAAATTCAAAAATGTCGGGCTTAGAGACTAAAATGTCAAGTTTACAAACGATACAAGCAGACATGACTAACATGAAAGCAGACATGACCACAGTGAAGTCCGAGATCGAGAAGGTTAATACAAACATGACACACATTTCAGACGACGTAAAAAATTTGCGCACAGAACTCAATAGTCTGGACACGAAGTTCACACAGCAGATTTCACAAATCTCCATGGAGGTGGATAGTAAAATTAATGAACAAGTACAAATTTCGGTTCACGATATGGGTGAGAAATTAAAAGGCATAGTGGGCGAAAAATTTGAAACACTAACACACACGTATCGACAGGAGCTATCCGGAATTAGAGAAACCCAAGAGAATTTACAGGCAATGCAAAAGAATACGCAGGTCAACTTAGACAATGTACAATCAGAAGTAGCGAAACTACATTCTTTCTATAACGACTTGCCAGAAAATGTAGAAAAAATCCCATTGGAGGTAGGATTACTTAAGTTAGAAAACAAGAGGATCAACTCAGACATTGTGCACCTTTATGAATCGGTAAAGAGCAATGCAAAGGACGACAATACAACGTTCGCAGAAAAATGCGTACGTGAACAGCGTACCTATGTGGAAGCAGTAAAGGAAGTAATGGGGGACAAGGAAGAAGAAATCTTAAAACGCGTAGAACATGATATCAGGCAGTTAGAACAACGGTTAAGAGACGAAATAGTTAACAAACAAAGTACGGTAATATCATCGCCTGGGGCGGTAAGCGGAGCGATAAACAGCCATCCGCCAATGGGAGGAATCAGTGGCGCGGACAACAATGCCCAACCCACGCCGCGCGACCGCATGTCGACGCGCGACGCGAGCAGCGGGCAAAACTTTGCTGAAACAAATATACCATCACCGCAGGGAAATGCTGTTCCGCCGTGCTGGACAGCGTTGTTAATGGATGAGAGCTTAATAAAACATCGACAGTTTCCCGTATTCTCAAATGAGAAAAAGCGAACGCACCCAGTGGTGTTTGTCCGAGCCTTTAGAAACGTACTGCCCAGGACTTGGACAGAAGCTCAAAAAATTAAATATGTAGTAGGACACACCGAGGGTGATGCCCTTTTGTGGGCTACGGAGATGTCAGAACTTTGCGAGACATATGAGCAGTTTGAGAATGCATTTTTAGATAAATACTGGTCAACAGCTATCCAGGAGAGGTTAAGACGAGAGGTATTTAACCCAGTACCATATCATTCAAAATTCGGGGGGCTAAGAAGCTATTTTGAAAAATACCTAAACAAGACCCGTTACTGGAATAATCCGATATCTCATGTCGATGTACTGAAAATCTTAAAGAACAAGTTACCTGCAAATGTTAGGGAAAAATTAATAACTGTTCCCGAATATGATCTGGAGTATTTTCTTTCAGTGCTCGACTCAATAGATCTGATTCATGAGGATGGGCAAGCCACACCTAGTTATCGTAACGGTAATGAGCACAACCCAAACGGGAAGAACTACGGTAACGGCAACGGCTTTGGAAATTATAACGGTCGTGTGCGTATGAATGAATGGCATCCATATGTACCGCCGCGCCACAACGGAAATCCGTACAATCGGTCTACCTACCAGCCACAGAGTGGCCGAGGGTCGTACGAAACTAAATATCAGCCGTATAGGTACGGTAATGGCAGAGACAATAGAAACTCGAGGGAAAACTTCGACAATGGGCGACAAGGAAATGCAAATTACCAGGAACGGAATATGCAACACAGGGATCCGAGAGATAACAGGCAGCCCGTACAGTCAAATCGAAACAACCGGGACACGAACTGGCGAGCACGCGAACATACAGTAAACATAGTAGAAGTGACGGCAGAAAATGAAACAATACCTTTACCGGCCCCAGGAAATAATAATCGAGCGTGACTAGAGGAAGAAGGTAATGAACTGTCAGTGTGCCACAGTACTAATATGAGAGACTTAAACACTAAAGCGAACAGGAACGGAAAGGAGGAAGCAGACACTGAAACAAACCTACACATACAGCATATCCGGAATCTATTTTTAAGGTATGATAAGGGCGCAGAAATGAAAGAAGACTTGTTTATCGAAGAGAAAGAAACAACACGCAAGGTAAGTGAAATTATTCAAGCAATAATAAAGGTAAAGGTGGGAAACATAGATGTACTAGTTGTTTTGGATACTGGCGCGTCGACAAGCCTGATGTCTACTAGCTTGTTCAAAGAGATAGCGAGGGAAGTAAATGTTCCCACACTACCTGTAGAGAACTGTAAGATCGTAACGGCGACGGGAAGTAAATCTAAAGTTATAAAATTACAGGCCAGCATACCCATTAGCATATGTGGCGTAATTTTGCAGTGTACTTTCTTGTTGGTAGACAAACTTATAGTGAACTGTATGCTTGGTATGGAGGTGTTCAGAAGATATGGGATAAAAATAGATATTGGCAGCGGGGAATGCCAGTTTCATGTAGGGGAGCGCACGCTGACTATGGACTTAATAAGAACTACAATGACAAATCAGGTTAGGCCGATACCAGACATTAATGTTAAATTTGTCTACCCTCAACCCATAGTGGTAAAGGAGATGGAACTTGATGACTCTGGTAGGGAGATCCTCGATGAGCAAAGAGTAGACAGTAAAATAAATAAATCCACTTGTCTTAACAATGAACAGCGAAGTGAACTGACAAAGTTACTCTTCAAATATCATAACATTTTTCGTAAACAACCTAGTGTTATTAAGGGATATGAATATAAAATGGAAGTATACCCGCATGAAACTTATTGTAGAACGTCTTATGGCACCCCTTGGGCAAAGAAAGAGGCAGTAAGAGAGGAAATAGAGCGCATGATTAGTTGGAGGGTTATTGAAACATCGCACTCACCTTACTGCAGTCCGATTCTCGCAGTTGGTAAAACTGACGGAACGGTGCGGTTGGTGTTAGACGCGAGGGAAATAAACAAAATCATCGTTCCTCTAAGAACAAGGCCAGAGAATCTAGAAGAGCAGTTATTAAAGTTCCATGGCGTTAAGTATTTAACATCCCTTGATTTGAAAGCTTCGTACTGGCAAATTTTATTACATGAAGAGAGTAGAAAGTATACAGCTTTCATAAATGCCGGGAGGAGCTACCAATTTAGGGTGCTGCCTTTCGGATTAAATGTGAGCGCTGGTGTCTTTATTGAAGCATTAGACAGGGTTCTTGGACCGGAACTGCTTAGCCAGGTTACACTCTACGTTGATGATTTATTAATTGCAACTCAAACATGGGATGAACATGTAAGTATTTTGGAAAGGATTTTGCAAAAATTTGATGAATACAATGTCACAGTTAACTTTAAAAAGTCTGAATTCGGAAAGGAAAAAGTAAAATTCTTAGGGCACATTATTTCACCAGTAGGAATTCTACCTGACCCCAGTAAACTAGATGCGATACGGAATTTCCCAACACCCTATACTAAGAAACAATTAAAAGGTTTTCTAGGAATGGCCTCGTTTTTCAGGAAGTTCCTGCCACAACAATTATTGAACAGTAGTTCACTATTAAACTTACTGCGTAAAAACCACAGTTGGTTGTGGACTAAAGAATGTGAAAATGATTTTCAGCAGATTAAGCAGGCGCTGATTAACGCGCCTATCCTGAAACACCCAAATATGGAATTGGATTTTTGTTTAAGCACCGATGCTAGTTATCAGGGGCTCGGTGCGTGCCTGTTTCAAATAATAACAAAGGATGGTAAGGAAGAAGTCAATGTAATCAGTTTTGCCAGTAGAACCCTCACAGAATGTGAAAGATCTTATTCCGTAACTGAGCTAGAAGCGTTAGCAGTAGTTTGGGCGTTTCGTAAATTTCAATATTACCTTTGGGGAAAACATACCAAAGTTTACTGTGATCATCAAGCCTTGTCTTTTCTTCTGACGTGCAAGTTGTTACATAAGAGAATAGCGAGGTGGTGCCTGTATGTCCAAGAGTTTGATTTTGAGATAGTGTACATAAAAGGGGAACAGAATGTTTTGGCAGATGCACTATCACGGTTACCTCAAGGTCTTACCGATTTCCACGAGTTAGAGGAACAAACATCAGACTTCAAGGTCCTTTTAATAGAGGATGGAACTTTTAAACCATATTATATTAAAATGTGCAAAAACATGCAACGTTTACAGGAAGAAGACCCGAGATGGAGCAAGGTAAGGAAAAAATTGCAAGCTAGAACACACGAACGTTTAGAGCAGTATTACATTATACATAATGGCGTCCTCTTTCACAGAAGAGATCGACGAATGGATAAGTGGTGTGTGTGCATACCTCAGGAATACGTGGAAAACTTAATTCAACACACGCACCGCACATGGGGGCACTATGGAGTGCTGAAGTGTGCCGCCAAAATTTCTACGTATTGTTATTTCCCTAATATGAGGCGACGTATAGAGCAAGTAATCAGACGCTGTGCGGTGTGTCAAAAGGTCAAACATCAGAATAGGACCAGTCTTAACGCACTAAACCCAATAATACCAAAGCAACCAAGAGATCTTGTATCTATTGACGCCGCAGGTCCTTATCCCCAAGCCCGCGGCGGAGTTAAATACATCGTAGCCCTGTATGATGTTTTTAGTAAGTATCTCCAGCTGTACGCAGTCAAAACAGTTAGGTCAGGGCCAATTATAAGGCGAATTCTGGAAGACTACATACCACGCATCGGGAAACCACAGGCAGTCCTAACTGATAACGCCTCAAATTTTACATGTGGCCAATGGAAATCATTTTTAAAATCACAAAACATACGTCATATTTTAGTATCCAAGTTCCACCCGGAAGCAAGTCCCGTCGAACGGTGCTTCCGTGAATTTAATAGGTTTATCCGCACATATATACCACAGAACCAAAGGAAATGGATAGAATACCTGGGTCCGTTTCAGCACATAGTAAATCACTTACCACACACATCCACAGGGCACACACCGGCCGAACTAATGTTTGAAAAGATGGAGCTAGATGAATGGGCAAAACCGATACCTAAATTAAGGCACAAAGACGTAATCTTAGAAGAGAAAGTACGGCGAGCGCTAATAACATTGGAAGAGCAAGCTCAGATAAGGAAAGGAATTTACGACAGGAAATTGAAAAACGTAACAGAATTCCAGATTGGACAGGAGGTACTACTAAGAACGCATCCGAAATCATCGAAATTAAAGGCACTGAATAGAAAATGGCAACTGTTATATGTTGGTCCGTATATCATTGTTGACAAGCCACATCCGGGGTGCTACTTGATAGGAAATATAAAAAATGGTAAAATAAAAGGCATGTATCCACATAAAGATTTGCGGAAATTTATTAAATGAAAATTCAAATCTCATTCTGTCCTTATCTGTTGCATCAGTAAAACGCAAGAAGGTAGGAGGTTTGTCGCTCTTTGACGAATAAACCGACTGGCGCTCGGTTCCTCTCCAGCTAGGGGGTACAATATTTATATTTCCGGTGCCCTCTCCCTCTTCTACTATCCTGCTTAATCAATAAGGAATGTTCAATCTTCTTTTACTATCTAACATGCAGAGAGTGAGATTCAGCCTAGTGAAAATAAACTTTTCTTGTATTTTGATATTGTACTTTCTTAAGATTTAATTCACAGCGCGCGAGCTTTAAGCGAGAGGCAAGAGCGATGGGGTATACTGAGCCGTGCTGCCGCGCTTAAAGCAGAGCGTACTTCAACAATTATATACGGAGCGGCTTAACAGCTGATCGTAGGGGCCAAGTAGGCAAAAAAGCAAGGTTGAGTTCAGTGTCCCCTGTGCGATGCGCAAAGACACACTGCGCACCGCGACGGAAACCATTCTAGAATTTAAGCGAATCGGCATCCACACCGCCTAACCAGCTGGACAAAATAGGAGCAATAGGAAATAGAGTACCTATCAGCTAGTTACTCTGACGTAGATGAGCAACACAAACTAAACGAGCAGAGACATTTATTCCTAAGTCGGTGACTATACTGTAAAGAGCATTAATGTTAAGGGTAAATCATTAGTTTAAGCATATGCAGCTTTAAGAAAATGAGCACATGGACGCAAGTAAGCTATAAGGAGAGTAGAATACGCTAAATTTGTGAACTCAACATATTCTATTGAATGTACATAGCTAGGAATAAGTATAAGTATTCGAAGTAAATGACCTATCCGACTATATACAACAGGACTAAGACAAGTTGAAAAAGGAAGTAACAACATGTACACTTGAAAGAACGCGATTAGCACATAACTTAAGAACTAAGCGACTTACATACAACACATACGCGAGCGAAGATGTGAAAGGTAGAATGAGACATAAACATACAAAAATGCGTGTGACTGAGACGTGCGTGTGACTGAGGCATAAACTATAAAATAACATATCGTAGAACTACACTTCTTTACAGACAACATTAGAAGTAGTGAGCTTAATGTACAGGGAGAATACATATCCACAAATTTGTTATTACAGAGCTCACCTATGTTAGCTGCTATTAATTACACGATACCTTATAGTATAAGCAGCAAAATAAAGCTGTAAACATGAATTGAACAACACGCGGGAGATAAGCTAAGTAAATACGAACACCAACCAATACGCACACAACGTAATTGCATGAACTTAAAACAAAAGAACTGAGGGAAGTACTGTATGTTTATAAAAGCGATATGGAGAAATAAATGAAATTTCACTGCTGGATAATATTTTGAAGTAGAGAGAGTGAAAGGTTTTATTAGATTCGATTGAAGGTATTAATTAGTTAATCTACGTTTGTGGTGACTTACCGTGCATGGAGTGAATCTAGGAAGAGAATGAAAGTGTATTAGAGTAATACGAGTTTATTCATATTTGTGGAAAGAAATAAATAGTGCGGTGGTTCTAGTGTGAGAACCCGGTAGGTAGTACAGGAGTATAAATGGCGATTTATGTGGAATATTTTTAATGAATAATTATATGGGTATACGGCGACGAATATGAAGATTAATGTTACAAGGGTACCTAGGAAAGGGCCACGAAGCTGACGTAAGAAAGAATACACTATATAGTTTTAAGTCTTAGAATGAATGGTTGTATGAGTGGGGAAAGCAAAGTATGGTGATGCATGTACGGTAAGTAATTATGAAAACGAACATCACGAAGAAGCAGTGAGTAGTATAGGAGAAACAGTGAAGTCGATAGTAACAAAGGTACATGGTAAACATTTAAAACACACCACAGCACAGTGATTTGCTACACAGACATCAGAATGTAAAACCACACAGTATGAAAAATATTTCCTTAGCGACTAACTGTTACAGCTCGAGAAACTATAAGGTTAATATAAATGAAAATATGATACACGATTCGTATGAGGAATGAACACAAAATGCAGTGAAACAATATTTTCTACACTGAGTTCTTGCACGCAGAAGCGAAAGCATCATTTTAGCACTTGCGCGTTCTTATCTATCGGTAATGAATTATGAGTGGAGCAACATATGAAAAAAAAAATACGGTAAAATTATCGGTCACACGTCACAAAGGTAAACATGTACATGTCGTCGAATCAATAAGGCAGAAATATGGCTTGAAATATATATTTACGAATGTGGAATATTACGACGATTAACAAGCAGTGATGAAGTCAGTTTGTCAAGGGGTAAAACATTCACCACACTCGCTCACAAACGAGCATTTGTAAATATTATACATAGTATGAAGATTTATCAAATGCCAAAGATAGAATAAGTACACTAACGACGCACTACAAATAGCAATCCTAGAAGTAGCTTGATCTCTGAAGCAGACCTTAGCAAATCCTGTTTTCCATGTAGTGAGTAGTGCTGGAACGTATTTTCTATGTGTATTTTTGATGCTAAAAAGACGCAGGAGGTTGGACCTGCAAGTCAAAAGAAAAACAAAAATTCAGAACAAATGAGAGATTCCTTCTAATTTACTTATTAGTGTGTAAGATGGATGATGCCTAACATGGAACCCATATAGGAAATGTGAAGGTGACTTGTACATTTGTGTCAACTTTGCTATTGTCAATGTCTATGTCTATGAAAATATGTATGTAGTATTGGATGTAAAAACGCGCAGGAGGTTGGTCCTGCAAGACAATAACAAGAAAGAGCAAACATTCAGAACAAATGCAAGATTCCTTCTAATATACTTATTGCTGTGTCAGATGCTGCTTAACATAAAGTCCATATACGAAATGTGAATGTGAATTGGACATTTATTTGCCAACTATATTATTGTTAATGTCGATGTCCATATAAAATGTATGTATGTACTCTTTTCTTCTTTTCTATGTGTATTTGTGGACGTAAAAACGCGTAGGAGGTCGGTCCTGCAAGACAAGAATAGAAAATGCGAATGTTCAGGATAAATGAAAGATACTTCCTGATTTACGTATTAGTGTGTAAGAGGGTGCATGTCATGGAGTCCGTATATGAAATGTGGATGTGAATTGTAAATTTATGTGCCAACTCTATTATTGTCAATGTTTATGTCTATGTATGCACTATTATTAATTTTATGTGAGATTTTATACTTGAAGAAGAACAACTTATGTATGTATGTGAAGTGCAACGCAACGGACGAGTAAAATACTCGCACGTGTGAAGTGATACAAAAATATTAAGGCTTAATAATATTGAAAATAACGGCTCAGCCGTAATATGAGTAAACGCTACAGTCTAGCAAAGTGAATACAGAGAGTGTGATGCGTGTGCGACGGAGATATCAGAGGAAATCCGTATAACCACGAGTTGAGGTGTGAGAACCGCTGAACTATAATGCACGACGGAAGATAATGCCGTATCCTGCAGTGCGGCTCTTACCTTCAATGTCACTGGCCGAAATCCTCGCCCAGGCGCGAGATGAGGTATTGGTGTTCTTCGGTTGAGCGTTGGAGCTGAATCCGTCGTATCCAGTATCCGAACTGGAGGGCAAATACAACACCGACTTCACGAGCCTGGAGCGACATTACAGTGTGGGCGCGGGCAGTGCTGCTGCTCACGTGGCGCTTGCGTCACTGAGTCGGGCGCGTTAAACAATGAGCTGCTGCTGGCCATAAGTGCAGCGAACAATGAGATAACGTGTGCCGAAAGGACAGCTTATCAGAATGGCTAATAAACCAAACACCAAGGAGAAAAACAATTATTAAAATATGGTGGAAGGACAATGTAAGAAATGTAACATTTTCCTCCTGATAATACTACTTAATAAATGTAAGGAGAAATAAGAGACTACGACGTTAGCACGCCATGGACGTGCGATAGGTAATATGAATGTATGTGAATGTAATTACGTGATATAAGTATATGTGAATGTATTTATATGTATGAACTTGTAATGGCCAAGAAAATGAGCTTTTTAGATATATTTGTAGTAACATAAGGGTATTAAAACTCCATTGACGTGCACCAAGTGACTGAACTATGAGCCCCAAGGTTAATAAGACTACTGTATACTGTCTCCCTAAATAAAGAGTTATTTCCGACAGTATACAGTAGGGGGG
This sequence comes from Schistocerca cancellata, assembly GCF_023864275.1. Classification (NCBI taxonomy): domain Eukaryota; kingdom Metazoa; phylum Arthropoda; class Insecta; order Orthoptera; family Acrididae; genus Schistocerca; species Schistocerca cancellata. The sequence continues at coordinate 22,166,812 of NW_026046729.1, read as the reverse complement.
CATTTGTGATAAACCTTTTGCATTTTCTTTATGTTTTCGTCTTCCTTAAAGGCAAAGAGACAAGATGAAGCGGTAGCCCATCATAGAGCCTATGCCTACCGTCATGTATTTTTTGACTTTCAGTTGTTAATAAACAGAGGATTTTTTCTGGTACCGGTAGGAGCAAGGAGGGATTCGCGCTCGGCTAGTGAAAGAGTGAGAAGCACGTCAATATTTCAGCGAGTAATTGTAGACCGCCATTTTGGGGTCGCTATGAATAAGTGAGGAGTGTGGATTTTATATGTGCACCGTTCAGAAAAATACAGTATTGTTTTATTAACAGAAAGGTCGTGTGAGTTGTTATTTCAAATAGTGCAATAATTACAACCACTGAAGCCCACCTGTGTACTTTGGAAAATTACGAAGATCCGATAAGCTTAATAGGAACACGGTCAAGACTTCAAAGGTGAACGCGGCGACCAAACATAGTATTATAAAGAATGGTAAGCACAAATCTACAGCGGAGAAAGAAACTACTCCACCCTGCAAAATAATATGAACTAATACGGACTTATTTCCAGGCACAGCTCAGCTTATTGTGCTTGTCATTCACGCCGAAAAATTAATCTCATTAATTCAATACATTTTAAGAAGCCACGCATATTATTATCATCTATTTCATTATTTTATTATATTATACTGGTCAACAGGGGATAGTTCCTAGATCTTAGCTACTGCAGCTATTCTGGAATCAGGTGCTACCGTGATCGTTGTGTGTTGTCAATGGCTTAAGGTCATCATATCTCATGCTCTAAGATAGACGCGCCTTTCCTCTTGGTATAACGGTGTCTCACGGTAACAACGACAACGCCGACGGCGAGGGAAGATATGGTAGAAGTGGAGTCCAACATGCGACGGGGTGAATACCATAACTCGGATCATACTGTACGGATTGTGGAAGTTCATGAACCCCCACCGATGACTCAACGAGATAGATCAAACTAATACCAGTCACCAAATGCCTTCCTAGGATGACTGGAAAGGAGAAGGAAGGCAGGCATCAATTTGAACTGAGAGTATTAAGGTACAATAATGATCAGGATATAAGGAATGAATTAATTGTAGAAAAACCTGAAGTTTCTAATAAATGTGGACAAATTTTACAGGCAATAATTCCAACAAGTATAAATAATGTTGATGTTGAAATATTAATTGATACTGGAGCAACTATTAGTGTCATGACGCTGGACTGTTTAAAACAGATAAGCCGAGGGGTAAAAATACCCACTTTTCCTTTCACAGGATGTACCGTGTCTGGCGCGTTCAGCGCAAAAATGCAAAAAGTTGTGAAACAGGTACGTGTCGACGTTACAATACGGGGGGCTCAAATAGAAAGTACATTCCTGGTTGTTCCTAAAATGACAGTACCATGTATCTGGGGTTTGGATTTTTTATGTGAGACCGGTGCAATCATTAACTTAGAGAAAGGTGAATGTATATTTAATTCCAATGGTAATGTGTTGACAGCCACCCTGAGAAAGGGCCGAGTAATTCCAAATCAGTTGTGTATGAATCTAATGGTAAAACATGTCGGTAGTGATGATGAAAATGTGTATGACATATGCCTTATTGAATGTTCTGAAGAAATGACTGATAAAATGTCATTACAGGAAAAGGTGTTAGAATCAGAATATTTATCTGTTATCCAAAGGGACGAACTGTACTACTTGTTGGAAGCATATCAGTCGATTTTTAGTAAACGTCCGGGTATAATAAAAGACTTTGAATTTCATATAAAGACGTATGCACATAAACCCTTTTGTCATACTTCCTATTCTATCCCATAGACAAAGAAAGAAGTAGTCAGAAAGGAAATCAATAAAATGTTTGAATGGGGTATTATTGAGCCCTCAGATTCCGAATATTGTAACCCTCTTGTGGCGGTAATTAAACCCAATGGTGACACCAGATTGGTGTTGGATGCCAGAGAGATCAATAAGATCATTATACCTGTAACAACGCGACCGGAGAACCTAGAACAGTTAGTACAAAAGTTTTATGGTGCCCGCTTCTTAACTTCTTTGGATATGCGTAGTTCATATTGGCAAACTAGAATATCGAAAGAATCTAGAAAATATACTGGATTCATTTTTCTGGGCCGCAGTTACCAGTTTACCGTCATGCCATTTGGGTTGAAAATAAGCGGTGGTGTTTTCATATCGCCATTAGATACCGTACTGGGCAGAGACCTTTTGAATGAAGTTACGTTATATGTGGATGATTTGCTAATTGCTTCTGAAACTTGGGAGGAACATTTGGACTTATTAAGAAGAGTTTTTGCGAATTTTTTGGAATACGGAGTTACTGTAAATTTGAGGAAATCCAAGTTTGCTCATAAGCAATTGAAATTTCTTGGACATATAATCACTCCTGAAGGGATAAAACCAAATCCTAAATAGATGGATGCGATTAACAGATGTGCTTATCCAAAAAATAGGACAGAATTAAAGTCATTTATCGGCTTAGTTTCATTTTTTCGATGATTTTTACCCAATCAGTTAGGAAGCCAAGACTGTTTGTTACGGCTGTTAAGAAAAAATGTCATGTGGGAGTGGAACTCCGAATGCACGCAAGCTTTTGATAACATCCGCAATGCTTTGACTAATGCTCCACTGTTACATCATCCGAGACTTGATCAAGATTTTTATATTGCTGCGGATGCTTCTGAAACAGGATTGGGTGCCACTCTTTTCCAGATGGACAATCCAGAAGATAACAGTACCATCAAAATAATTGGGTTTGCCAGCGGAACACTCTCTAGCTGTGAACGTGCATATTGTACTACTGAGTTGGAAGTACTGGCCGTGGTCTGGTCCCTTAGAAAGTTTCGCTATTTTGTATATGGAAAGAAGATCATTGTATTCTGTGACCACAAAGCTTTATCTTTTATTTTGACAGGAAGGATGTTCCATTCACGTTTAACCCGGTGGGCCTTGCTACTGCAAGAATATGATATTACGCTCAAATACATCAGAGGGAAAGACAACATCATAGCCGATGCTCTTTCAAGACTACCGAAAAGAAAGAATGACGACAAGTGTGCAGAACGGACTATTGACTTTAAAGTCATGAATTTATCAAGGCAATATTGTGAGAGGCAGATTTCACAGATATGTCGAAGTCTTCCACAACTGCAAGAAGATGATAAGTTGTGGAAAACCATTAGGCATGCTGTTGAAAGCAAAACGCTAAGTCACTCTCAAGAACAGTATCAATTAAAATCCAGAATATTGTATCGAAAGAAGGATGAAGAAGATGTTTGGAAAGTTTGTGTTCCAATAAAAAATATTTAGAATCACTAGTATGGTACACTCACTTGAATTGGGGTCATTTTGCTGCCGCTAAATGTACAGCCAAAATAGCACAATACTGCTATCATCCAAATTTGGGACGTATAGCTACAAATATTCTTAAGAAGTGCAAAATATGTCAGAAGGCGAAACCCATAAACTATTGTCGGAAGATAGAATTACATCCTATCATCCCACGACAACCTTTAATGTTGGTGTCATGTGATGTCTGTGGACCATGTCCCATGACACGTGGACGGTTCAAATATGTATTGGCTCTCTATGATCTCTTTACAAAATATGTGAAATTATATCCTTTGAAAAATCTCCACGTTCGACCCATGTTACGCAAATTTATCAACAACTATATAACTGAGCTTGGCAAACCTATAATGGTCTTGACAGACAACGCTGCTTATTATACAAGCAAAGTATGGAGAGACACTATGAAAGAACAAGGAATCCAGCACATTTACATCTCAAGATTTTACCCTTGTGGAAATCCGGTTGAGAGAATCTTCCGAGAGTTGAACCGATTTTTACGGACGTACATACCCAAACAACATTATAAATGGATCGATTGGATTTATGAATTTGAGAAAGTGTATAATGACTTACCACACTTATCGACTGGTTATTCACCTAACCAAATAGTATTTGGTGAAAGTATTGTGCCAGAATGGATGAAGAAATTACCTGCGATAGAACAAAAGATTACCAAGAAAGAAGATATGGTGAAGAAGGTCTACGAAAACCTGAAGCATCAAGCACAATTGAGAAAAACCCGTTTTGATAAAAATGTGAAGAAAGTAGTCACATATGATGAAGGGGAAGAAATGTTATTGAGAAATCACCCAAAAGCATCAACCAGGAAAAGACTGAATAAGAAATGGCAATATTTACATACAGGTCCATACAAAATAATGAAAATACCTCATGAAGGGAGCTACCTCCTGGCAGATTGTGATACTGATGTAATTAAAGGCTTCTTCCCTCACATAGACCTGAAGAAGTATTATCAATAATGAGCAAAATATAGATTCAAGAAACACTGAACGATACCAAGACTACACTCAGTGGACTAAATAAAAGCACCAGTGGATAAATAAGTACTTATACTAACTTACAAAGAAAATTAAAGAATGTACCGACGATTTCCATGAGATACCTTCTTGGTATCAGCAACAATGTCGACGCTGAAATACGATTTGTCCTCTCACCGAACAGCGAGGATGGATGATTTAAAAGTGGAATTAAGAGGAACAGAAAAGGACCAAATCCTCCCTGGTTAAACAAGTGGCCTAATAAGGGTTTTGGCCTAGGCTGCCAATCATCGAACCCGGCTGTGATCCCTGCCTTGCACAGTCGGTTGAAGAACTGAGAGCTTCATTCAAGAAAAAAAATGTGGTGTGAATATGAAGTGATTAGTGTGATGTGTTTCTAAGACAACCTATAAACAAATGTGGAATTTAGTTAAGGGCATTTTGTCTAGGCCCATTAACTCAACTTAAATATTGTAGAATGTATGTACTGACTTGTTGGGTGCATCTGAGAGTGAGTGTATTCGCCGAAACAAATACCCTCTCCTGTCACTGTACAAAAAAAAAAAAGCCTGTTCTGTCTGGAACCCTCTTCAAGACATCACAGTCTGGGGGCCGTGTAACATTACGAGTCAAGATAGCTGTAACGGAAATTGAATAGCGTAAAGTTATCATTAAAAACGCACGCCGCGTGATTTAATTGAATAGCGTAAAGTTATCATTAAAAAACGCACGCCGCCCGATTTGTGACGATTTGGTTGGTCATAATAGTAGTAACAGGCTTTTGTATACAATTAAAATATAACGGCGATACCTGTTTAGTGTTATTGGAAACAATATGTAGTAAATTAATGAGTAAGGTAGCCGATCCTATAAGAAGAGGTGAAATTGGGCATATTAAGGTGTTTTGCTTTATGTCGACTATGCCGATGATACGGCGTCTTTTTTTTCGTTTACTCTTAGAAAAAAACGAAGTGCTAATTGTGCGTTGTGAAAAATATAGGGGCGAATTTTAAATAGCTACAGGGTATAATCAGACTAACAAATGGACATTCAGTTACGCGAAATAGCGGACAGCGAAGTGTGGTCATTAAATTGAGTACACCTACAGGGCGGTCAATTCCGGGATAAGTCTATTCGCATCTCACGAGGGACGCTGTATTGAGACCGGCTTTTTTTATTATATCACGGAGACCGGGCTTCAATTTATAAAAAGGAGAAAAGCTGTATCATTATCATTGACTGTTGGTGTTAATCAACCAAAACTGTTCATCAAAGGGTTTAGGTGAATGAGTGGTGAATGCGAAACGAAACTGTGAACGAAGTTATGTTAAATAAAGCAGAAGAGACAAGACAGTTTGGTCGTATCTGTTATTATTCCATCAACCGTAACATTTCTTCTCGTCGTACGAAGCCTTTATAGACGATCGTTATGACAATTTGCTTTGAAGGGATCTCGTTACGAGTTAAGTTTTGGGGACCTGGTCAACAGTGGATAGTTCATAGATCTTAGCTACTGCAGCTATTGTGGAATCAGGTGCTACCATGACCGTTGTGTGTTGTCAATGGCTTAAGGTCATCATATCTCATGCTCTAAGATAGACGCGCCTTTCCTCTTGGTATAACGGTGTCTCACGATAACAACGACAACGCCGACGGCGAAGGAAGATACGGTAGACGTTGACAGATGTGAAAATTACCGAACAATCAGTTTAATAAGCCACAGCTACAAAATACCAACACGAATTCTTTACAGACGAATGGAAAAACTAGTAGAAGCCGACCTCGGGGAAGATCACTTCGGATTCCTTAGAAATACTGGAACACGTGAGGCAATACTGACCTTACGACTTATCTTGAAAGAAAGATTAAGGAAAGGCAAACCTACGTTTCTAGCATTTGTAGAATTAGAGAAAGCTTTTGACAATGTTGGCTGGAATACTCTCTTTCAAATTCTAAAGGTGGCAGGGGTAAAATACAGGGAGCGAAAGGCTATTTACAATTTGTACAGAAACCATATGGCAGTTATAAGAGTCGAGGGACATGAAAGTGAAGCAGTGGTTGGGAAGGGAGTAAGACAGGGTTGTAGCCTCTCCCCGATGTTATTCAATCTGTATACTGAGCAAGCAGTAAAGGAAACAAAACAAAAATTCGGATTAGGTATTAAAATCCATGGAGAAGAAATAAAAACTTTGAGGTTCGCCGATGACATTGTAATTCTGTCAGGGACAGCAAAGGACTTGGAAGAGCAGTTGAACGGAATGGATGGTGTCTTGAAGGGAGGATATAAGATGAACATCAACAAAAGCAAAACGAGGATAACGGAATGTAGTCGAATTAAGTCGGGTGATGTTGAGGGTATTAGATTAGGAAATGAGACACTTAAAGTAGTAAAGGAGTTTTGCTATTTCTGGAGGAAAATAACTGATGATGGTCGAAGTAGAGAGGATATAAAATGTATACTGGCAATGGCAAGGAAAGCGTTTCTGAAGAAGAGAAATTTGTTAACATCGAGTATAGTTTTAAGTGTCAGGAAGTCATTTCTGAAAGTAGTTGTATGGAGTGTAGCCATGTATGGAAGCGAAACATGGACGGTAAATATTTTGGACAAGAAGAGAATAGAAGCTTTCGAAATGTGTTGCTACAGAAGAATGCTAAAGATTAGATGGGTAGATCACGTAACTAATGAGGTAGTATTGAATAGGATTGGGGAGAGGAGAAGTTTGTGGCACAACTTGACCAGAAGAAGGGATCGGTTGGTAGGACATGTTCTGAGGCATCAAGGGATCACCAATTTAGTATTGGAGGGCAGCGTGGAGTGTAAAAATCGTAGGGGGAGACCAAGAGATGAATACACTAAGCAGATTCAGAAGGATGTAGGTTGCAGTAGGTACTGGGATATGAAGAAGCTTGCACAGGATAGAGTAGCATGGAGAGCTACATCAAACCAGTCTCAGGACTGAAGACCACAACAACAACCTAGCAAGTGTGGTGTCTGCCGGTGACACCACAGTTTTCAAACAGTAGAAGAAGATGACCTGGACGAGCCCCTTGCAGTCTGAAGTAGCTGAGGCGACAGAAGGTATTAATGCATGTTAAGCATTACGCGTCTTCACTAATAATTTTTTCTCTGTCGTGATTATGAACCGTTCAATTACACTTTTTTTTCAGTTGAACAGGAAAAACTCGCTTTTCATCTTCAAACTTTCACAGCCCCTGACGATTTGCGTGGAGATTCTATTGCCCAAGACTTTTAACTGCACATGCTAGTGCCCGGGAAAGAGTGCCTGGGCCACTAACAGGCAAATGGAGACTAGTAAAGAAACTGCGCACGTGACATCGTTGCAGGTATTTCTTCATAGGTCATAAATGTTGAAATGTGTGTGAAACTGCTAAGGTCATCAGTCCCTAAGCTTACACACTACTTAACCTAAATTATGCTAAGGACAAACACACACACCCATGCCCGAGGGAGGACTCGAACCTCCGCCGGGACCAGCCGGACAGTCCATGACTGCAGCGCCTCAGACCGCTCGGCTAATCACGCGCGGCTAGAACACGTCATGAGATGGAAGAAAATTCAAGAGCTTTGCTGTGACAAGTGACGGGACGATTATCGTTGACATTTAAACTGTGTTGCGCCTTCTAGCAGACGAAAGTTTTAATCGTGGTATCCAAGACAATTTGCTATTATTTTCGCGGGGATTAAACTTACATGTATATTGATTTTATTACATATTATTCCATGTAATGTGTTTAATTAATCCCAGTCGCGATTAGTACGGCTGCCTGTTATTAAAAACTGTATACGTTTTAGCGGTAGGACAGACTTAAATTCTGTTACTGCCCTGCTCATCAATTGTAACGGTGACTTCTCAAGGGCCTAATGCAATACTACTGCGTGTAATATTTCTGCAATTGTTTTTTCTCTTTTTTTTATTCTGTAATTTTTGAACGCGACTTCAGCTTCAGGGTATCGTGTCTCGCCTTAGACTCACGTTATTTCGTTACACTCAAGTAGTGCTATACGCTCATTAGCTCTGCATAAGTCACTTACGATACTCCAGAAACTAGACTGTAGCGGTTGATCTACACTAAAATTTTTAATGACTTTAGAAACTGTTTTACTGTGATCTGCGGCTGAATGGATAATTATTATGACAATAGTGTTGTTCTGCAGTCCCCTCTGAACGCGAGGTCGCTGAAGCCCCCAGATGGGGTTGCGCTTGTCCCGGAGGTAAGCCGGTTCGAATCCTGGTGGTGGATGAAGTCTACACTGCCCATATTTGGCCGGTAGAGGAGGCGGCGTAGAGTCTCTTGTCACTTATCTTAGCGTTAATGTCCAGGATTAAACGTCAAACCTTTCAGCAGTGTCTCATGACATGGGGGCTCGTATGTGGTGATATGTCTGTCATACAGGGACGACAAATTCGGAGTCCGCATTCGCGCTATTCAAGGGGTCTAGGCTGTGTGCCGTCACCGCGTTTCACCCTCTTCCTTCCCTTTATCCACAACAACTCGCACCCAATATCACACTTACAAACACTCGTCATAATCAGCTACACGACGTAGATGGTCACTTGATACTTCATCCATGGTCGGAAAAAGGCAGCAACAAACCACCTCTACGACGAACTTCCGTTGAACGGCAATGCGAGATTTCAACTTCTATTTCCCGACGCTCATTTCCTGAATATGGGACTAATTTGGTTTCATTATTTCGAAGCATTTAGTTGTAGATGTTAGGTTGAGTAGTTCCGTAAAACACTTTATTTGCTCGCCTTATTTTAGTCCATATTTAAATGACTTCGTAAAATCCACTATGTCACCGTATTTGTGTTCACTACTGTCAAAAAAGTCAGAACGATCTTATCTCGAGACTTTTACTCCTGAAAGATAGAAGAAGGAAGGCTACCTTCCAGAGAATTAAATCAGCAGTTCTGAATAGACCGCAACTGGAAATTTTTTCTATCTGCACTCAAAATCATTAACAGAATTTTTCTTGAAATTTTAGTGCTGTGGTGGAACAGGGAAGCAAGCTAGCACAATTTTGTTTCTTTTTTCTCTAGCAACATTACTATCCTTCTTCAAAGATAAATGTTATTAGTCTTTAATACTGTTGTTTTACGTTAATGTTGCAAGATCGTAATAGTCAGATTAAACATGGACATCCACTAAATAAGTAAAGCTTTTAATCATCTTTAAGCTCTGACTTCGTTAGTCACTGTTAAGAACAAAAATAATAGCGATTTGCGCTTCAGAAATTAACTAACTGCTTTTTCTTTATTCTGAAGGCCTTCCGTTAAAACTTCTATTAAGTAGCATTAGTGTTACTACACGAAATTTGTACTGATTGTAATTGCTCTTTAGTTATCAATATCATTTTAGAAAATGATATGGGAGAAGGAAAACGTAATATTTCAAGTAATACTAACATGCGTTTATTTCACGAGGGAGTGATGGCTCATGAGCGACTGGCTCGACCCCAAGATATTTATTTTCCCATAATTATTTGGTGGCACCTGAAGATGAGGGCTTAAGCTTCGAAACTGCTCGTGGAATAAGTAAGAAAAATCACTAGCAACATGTGGACATATGACACTAGCAGCTACAGTTCTTATCTATCCTTAAAAAATTTTGCATGTGGCGATCAAATAATTAAGATGACTTATCACTGTACATGCACAAGTTCGACGTCTACATCCAACAACATAACATTAACTGTTTGTTATGTACACGGGCCACGAACTGCACTGCACTCCTGTGTAGCTTCGGCTGACTGCCAGTCTCTTTACGCGTTGTGCGTCAGGGCAGGAAAAAATGGGACAGACTAAAAAACGTAGAACATTTCCAGCTTTGTGGTTGAAAACTATTCCACAAATTCCTTACATTATACCTTCTGGACGAGATCATTTTTTCAATCATAAACGACGTAAGCAATTTGTTTAATAAAATAGCTTAAATAAAATGATTTAGTTCAAATGGTTCAAATGTCTCTGAGCACTATGGGACCTAATTTCGGAGGTCATCAGTCCCCTAGTACTACTTAAACCTAACTAACCTAAGGACATCACACACATCCATGCCCGAGGCAGGACTGGAACCTTCGGCCGTAGCGGTCGCACGGTTCCAGACTGAAGCGCGTAGAACCACTCGGCCACACCGGCCGGCAATAATTTAGTACACACTGTATCGTTAGCAATAGTTAATTAGCGGTTTTACAGTGAAAGTATACAAAATACAGTAGACATGACATTGTGATGGCAAGAAACGCGGGATAATAAGTGAAAAGGGTTTTGTTACGTTACATGTTATGTGGACTGCGAGCGTGCTACAGTTCACAACTGGCGCTTAGTACTGTAAATTTGGTTATATATATTCCACCAGGAATAGTTTCATTACAATATCTCATCTCTACTGCGTGTGTGTGTGCGTGTGTGTGTGTGGGTGGGTGGGTGTATGTGTGTTGGCTGGGGGCGGCGTGTGCTGTTTTTTCTAATGCGTCGGTTCTGAGTTAAAATTACAGTACCAGATGTCGCTGTTATACGTTTTGTTAATAAACAAGACACTTACTGCTGATTGTTTAATTTACCGCATTCGAATTCTGATCGCTAACCAATGTGGAGGACTACAGTTACCATAGTAACCTTGCAGCGATCTTAAGTTCACATTAAACTATGCAAAATGCATCATGCTTTTCCTTTGCGTTTGAGCACCAGCCAGTGTCAGTGAAAAACATCTGAAAACCATACTCCAGTGTCCAATAACAGCACAAACGTTTGATAGCTTTCGGCAAATGATATTAAACAAAGCTGCGTGTGGTTTTCAGAATGGTGAATACAGGTTCTTTATGTGATGAAATTCCATTCAGAGTGGAATGAATAGGATTTTCGTAAGGAAATTAGAGATTTGTTGGTTGACAACAGTGCCGCGCGGGATTAGCCGAGCGGTCTTAGGCGTTGCAGTCATGGACAGTGCGATTGGTCCCGGCGGAGGTTCGAGACCTCCCTCGGGCATGGGTGTGTGTTTGTCCTTAGGATAATTTAGGTTAAGTAGTGTGTAAGCTTAGGTACTGATGTCCTTAGAAGTCAGATCCCATAAGATTTCACATACATTTGAACATTTTTTTTTTTTTGTTGACAACAGTCGAGGGCCGTTGACAGAGGCCATACTGTGGCATCCCACTTGGCAAAATTCGCTGTTGATCTCTTAGGGTGGGAAACTCTTACATGGGAATGGCCTGGGGCGCAAGTTTAATACGGTTTATAAGGCTTTTCCCTGGCAGTGAGGGAGAGACAGCACTGTTTCCATAGATGTGAAGTTCGCAATTTGTAACTTCTGTCTCATTTGCTAAATGTCTCACTGCTAACTTTAAGAAAATGTCATACTACTGTTCTGATATTTACTGTCGTCATCACATTATTCCATAACTAAAATGAAAAAAAAGGCTCTTGGCTATCTCAGTATGGAAGAAAGTGTAGTTTCAAACAATTATCATGATCAAAATATTTCTAATTAGTTATTATCTGCGTCTAGAACCGCGGAAAGGTGAAAATGTAAACCGCTTGAAATTAGCTAATTCTTAGTAGTTTCATTGTGCTTGGGAAGGTGAGTCGGAAAGGGAGCGTCCAGTGAATGCTGGGGGTTTCGACGTGATCAATAATTATAGGCGACAATTTATTCACAACATAAAATTAAAATTTAATTCTGCTCTCCTGAGTATTTTAAAATTAAGAAAAAAGAAACAAAAAAAATTGATAATGTTGAACAATCTTCACACATTAAATAACTGTGTGGATAGTCCAAAACAGATCATATAATACAGTAATCAATTTCCTTCTCAGCTAAGCTGTTAATCATTTCAGTTAACAATACTTAACTGAGCCAACTAGTGAATTATATTTTGCTCTCACGGAGCTTTTGAACAAGCTTACATTAATCCGGGCATCAAGTTAACCATGCTCACAACAAAATTTTAATTTAGTTAAAACAATATGAATCTCTTAACCTGCCTCCAGACTACGTAAGAGAATTTCTTATTCAAGGACATCAATATAACATGAATCTACGGTAGCAAAATGTTTTAATTAACGACGTGAGCCGTAGTTTGTGACAAAAAATTTTTTGTTAACCAGACCCGACTGTCATGAGACGTGATATTAAAGCATTCGCACAGTAATTATGTGTGTCCAGTTATGAACAACTGTTATTATCAAATACTCATTATAATTCAGCAATACCTAACATCTCTTATTTTGAGGCTTGGCTTTAAATGTGTCACTCAACAGTCTTATAGGAAATTACTACTTCTAACAGGACAGAGGCTGTCACACGTGACGGCAACAAATACATAAAAATCTCGTAATGTTAATGTTCTACACAACCGTTTAACAATAATTCACTTCGTCCAACAGGATAGAACCCGTTACACACTGCATGTACGTAAACATCCTTTAACCTTAATGTGCCACAGGATAGGTTCACAGTAGTTATTACACCAGACAGTCAGAACCTGTTATGTATGAAACCAAATGGATCAAATTAGGCTCGACTAGCATCGCTAAAGGGAAAGAATTCAACATGTTAACCTTCAAGAAACAAACTATCTCCACAGGTGTCTGTTAGGATTAAATTCATACTCACAGCAACACCAAACAGAATGGCTTAACCGGAGTGAATAATTCGGTGCAACGCCGCCTAACATGTCTCATAATCGGCGCATTGCTCCAACAAATACCCTTCAACACGATGCTTTAGACAGACATAATATTATGTACTACAACTCTCCGACATATCACTACTCGATGCCTAGCTTCGACTAAGCACCTTTAAAAAAGATGTTGTAGACACGACACTTCCTGGCAGATTAAAACTGTGTGCTGGACTAAGCCTCGAACACGGGACCTTTGTCCTCCACAGGGCTCTGCCGAGTGACATAACCAAGCAATAACTCACGACCACTTGTAACCTCCCCCTCACTTTTCGACCTTAATGACAGTGAAAAATGAAACCGCGTGTACCTAATGGAAATTTGAGAAAAGCAATCGTCACCGAAGTTAATTTGTCGGTAAAGAGGGAGGAAAGGGTTACATCTAAATGAAAGGAAAAATGCTAATGAAACTGGTGGAAATTAATTTTGAAAAGGGGTAAAGTTAATAAAGCAAATGCGCAGCCGTTACATTAACAATTAACTAGCGGTAATTAGATATTTGAGATTTGGGGGAAATTACGGTCGCCAGTCCTAAGGACAATTACTATAGTAACTGAAAAAGAAAGGTTATTACACATATAATTAGCACTAGAAGCGTGGCAACTGAAGGTTGACACATGTAGTGTGAAAACTGAAAGTTTGTCAGAAGTAATAAATTTCGCTACACTCTGACTTAATATAGCAAAAGAATTAATAAAACCGGAAAATCGAAAGTTAATTTAGTGAATGAAGTTAATAGTGAGCTTTCTTTCTGAAGCACATCGAAATTCAGTAAAATACGGTTAGTCTTGGACTACCTCAACAATCATTTCAAAAGCTACTTGAATCTATGCAATTTAGAAATAAGAGATTTAACTTTGAAAGATGAATTAAATGATTCTGAACAATTAACAATAGTAAAATTTAGTACATACCAAGCTGAGCTGCAGTCACAGGTAAGCTAAAATACGATAACAAAACTCGCACTCTTAATTTGTGCTTGTGTAATCTAAATATCGTAGCCAGCTATGAATACTTTAACTGAACTTTGAAATTAAAGCAGTGAAATCGAATTATATTACTTTAATGCTGGCGTTTGAATTTCAACGACACTCGGGTTCATTTCGGAAAAGGAAGAAGGGACCCTGCTTGGCAATGCAATTGTGACAATGAGCAACAAAGGTTCATGCTAAGTTGCTGTAATTTTGCGAGGCAAATGGAACAATTTTAAAAGCTGAGGTCTGCCATACAGTTCTAAAACTTTATGTGCTTCCAGTCTTCCTTGTTGGTTGATTGAAGGTTTGAAGCCGTCGATCGAGGAGGTGGCGACAGTCACTCATTGTCGGCCGTCGCTGTTGCAGAAGCTGGATGTTGGCGCACCTTCTTCTCGACACGGTCACCAGACGAAACGGGCTCTTGATGTGCGCCAGCTAATGCTTGCCGTCCGCGATACTATGTCAGAAACTATCATCGCAAGTCGAGCGCAATTACATTCTGCCAAACCCCGAAAGCACGGCAACTCGCGGGAGCTTCACACAACACACCTGCTCCACTGCACCACCCCAGCCAGATCACTCTGCTCCGCCCGCGCTCCACGCGGCAGAGTTAACACTACCAAAGATCCTAAACACTTTGGTTCTCCACACGACCTATCGATGTATTCGTTCCATAGCATAGTTTTCCCTAGGCCAGACCAAGCGTATAAATACAAATAATATTCACAAAACAAACCAACATAAATGCATAAATATATATATATATATATATATATATATATATATATATATATACAAACAGTAAAACAATTACAATATATAAAGACACAGAAATGTCATATCTTCAGGTAACAAAACAAGGAAAAAATTATAGTACAATAGATGGAAATAGGAGGATATGCATTTCCGGCGTTACACACTTCTCATCGCTTTCCTTCCGTCAGTACCTCGAGTCCTATGTTTCAAACTTCGCAGGAGTTCTCATGCAAAACTTGCAAGGCTTTACTCCTAGAAGAAAGGATGTTGTGTAGACATGGCTTAGCCTCAGGCTGGGAGATGTTTCCTGGGTATGCCATGTCTCCACAACATCCTTTCTTCCAGGAGTGCTAGTATTGCGCTTTGAAGGTAGGAGAGTAGGTGCTTACGGAATTAGAACTGTGAGGACAGGTCGTGAATCGTGTTTGGGTAGCTCAGTCTGCCTTCGACGGTGGAGGACTGTTCTGTTTACGGCCTCGCCTCAACGCGCGCTGTCGAGGTGGTTACGTGCTACAGCCGTTCTCGTGCGAGTGAGTGTCCTTCGAAAGAAATGGCCAACTCATATAGCAAATCGCCGCTAAAATTCAGCTTCTCGAATTGTAAGTAGGCTGTTTATGTTTTCTTTATGGAAGTAGGCTGTTTATATTTTCTTATTGGCAACATTACGTAGCGCTCTATATGAAAATCACTGGCTGTGCTGTGTGCAGTCTGTGGCTAGTTTGCATTGTTGTCTGCCATGGCCCATTGTTGTCTGGGCAGCGGCAGCTGGATGTGAACAGCGCGTAGCGTTGCGCAGTTGGAGGTGAGCCGCCAGCAGTGGTGGATGTGGGGAGAGAGATGGCGGAGTTTTGATAATTTGTAATACTGGATGTCAATTATGAATATTAAGGTAAATACATTGTTTGTTCTCTATTAATATCTTTCATTTGCTAACTATCCCTACCAGTAGTTAGTGCCTTCAGTAGTTTGAATCTTTTATTTAGCTGGCAGTAGTGGCGCTCGCTGTATTGCAGTAGTTCGAGTAACGAAGATTTTTGTGAGGTAAGTGATTTCTGAAAGGTATAGTTTAATGTTACTCAGGGCCATTCTTTTGCAGGGATTTTTGATAGTCAGATTGCGTTGCGCTAAAATTATTGTGTGTCAGGTTAAGCACAGTCTTGTATAAATTGTTCTAAGGGGACGTTTCAGAATGATTATGCACGTCTCAATGAGCTGGAAGTAGAACGATTGCTTTGAGACGATGTGAAGATCCCTTGTACCGATCATATTGGAACCCACCTCTCAACTGTGAGCAGCGTGGTTTACGTTAAATTAGTAATTGATGCTGCATGTGACGTGATTTTAGAAAAAAACGAGGGACGGGCTCAAGTTCCGACATTCGGACGGCAACTTTGGTCCAGTGAGTATGGACAATGTGGGTCTCAGACTCAGGACATCCGCATATTCCTTTTCAAGTGCCGATGTAGTAGCTGTAGTCTGTATGGAACGATTCACCTTATACTGAATGAAGTGTGACAGGTACGCATTGAACTCAGCATGCATGTTCCGTGCTACCTATACAACGGCGGCTGCAGAGCGATCATTATACACTGAAGAGTCAAACAAACTGGCACACCTGACCAATATCGTGCAGGGCCCCCGCGAGCACGGAGAAGTGCCGCAGCACGAGGTGTCATGGACTCGACTAATGTCTGAAGTAGTGCTGGAAAGAATTGGCACTGTGGATCAAGAGCGTCTGTCCATAAATCCGTAAGAGCAGGAGGGCTTGGAGATATCTCTTGAACAGCACATTGCAAGGCATCACAGATCTACTCAATTATGTTCATGTCTGGGGAGTATGGTTTGCAGCTTAAGTTAAAACTCAAAAGAATGGTCTTGAAGCCACTCTGTAGCAATTCTGGACGTGTGGGGCGTCGCATTGTCTTGCTGGAAATGCCCAAGTCCGTCGGAATGCACAATAGACCTGAATGGATGCAGATGATGACAGGATGCTTACGTACGTGCCAACTGTCAGAGTCGTGTCTAGACGTATAATGGTTCCCATATCACTTCATCTGCAAACGCGTTACACCGTTACAGAGTCTCCACAGGCCTGCTGACATGCAGGCTCCATTAATTCATGTGGTTGTCCATCCGCTAGATACAATTTCAAACGAAACTCGTCTGATGAGGCAACGTGTTTCCAGTAACCAACAGTCCAATGTCGGTGTCGACAGGCTCAGGCGAGCCTTAAAGCTTTGTGTCGTTCAGTCACCAATAGGACATGAGTAGGCCTTCGGCTCCGAAACCCCTTATCGATGATGTTTCGTTTGTTGCTGGCCCAGCACTGAAATCCACAGCGATTTGCAGAGGAGTTGCATTTCTGTCACGTTGAGCGTTTCTCTACCGTCGTCGTTGGTCCCGTTTTTCCAGGATCTTTTTCCGGCCACAGCTATGTCGGAGATTTGAAGTTTTACTGAATTTCTGTTTTTCACGGTAAACTCGTGAAATGGTCGTAGGGGAAAATCCCCACTTCAGAGCTATATCGGAGATGCTGTGTCCCATCGCTCGTGCGCCGACTATAACACCACGTTCAAACTCGCTTAAATCTTGATAACATGACATTGTAGTTGCAGTAACCGATCTAGCATCTGCGCCAGACACCTGTTGTCTTATACAGAGTGTTACAAAAAGGTACGGCCAAACTTTCAGGAAACAATCCTCACACACAAAGAAAGAAAATAAGTTATGTGGACATGTGTCCGGAAACGCTTACTTTCCATGTTAGAGCTCATTTTATTACTTCTCTTCAAATCACATTAATCATGGGATGGAAACACACAGCAACAGAACGTACCAGCGTGACTTGAAACACTTTGTTACAGGAAATGTTCAAAATGTCCTCCGTTAGCGAGGATACATGCATCCACCCTCCGTCGCATGGAATCCCTGATGCGCTGATGCAGCCCTGAAGAATGGCGTATTGTATCACAGCCGTCCACAATACGAGCACGAAGAGTCTCTACATTTGGTACCGGGGTTGCGTAGACAAGAGCTTCCAAATGCCCCCATAAATGAAAGTAAAGAGGGTTGAGGTTAGGAGAGCGTGGAGGCCATGGAATTGGTCCGCCTCTACCAATCCATCGGTCACGAATCTGTTGTTGAGAAGCGTACGAACACCTCGACTGAAATGTGAAAGAGCTCCATTGTGTCGTACTTGTAAAGGCCCATGTTCTAGCAGCACAGGTAGAGTATCCCATATGAAATCATGATAACGTGCTCCATTGAGCGTAGGTGGAAGAACATGGGGCCCAATCAAGACATGCCTGCCCAAACGTTCACAGAAAATCTGTGTTGATGACGTGATTGCACAATTGCGTGCGGATTCTCGTCAGCCCACACATGTTGATTGTGAAAATTTACAATTTGATCACGTTGGATTGAAGCCTAATCCGTAAAGAGAACATTTGAACTGAAATGAGGATTGGCAGACTGTTGGACGAACCATTCGCAGAAGTGTACCCGTGGAGGCCCATCAGCTGCTGATAGTACCTGCATACGCTGTACGGAAACAACTGGTTCTCCCGTAGCACTCTCCATACAGTGACGTGGTCAACGTTACCTTGTACAGCAGCAACTTCTCTGACGCTGACATTAGGGTTATCGTCAACTGCACGAAGAATTGCCTCGTCCATTGCAGGTGTCCTCGTCGTTCTAGGTCTTCCCCAGTCGCGAGTCATAGGCTGGAATGATCCGTGCTCCCTAAGACACCGATCAATTGATTCGAACGTCTTCCTGTCGGGACACTTTCGTTCTGGAAATCTGTCTCGATACAAACGTATCGCGCCACGGCTATTGCCCCGTGCTAATCCGTACATCAAATGGGCATCTGCCAACTCCGCATTTGTAAACATTGCACTGACTGTAAAACCACGTTCGTGATAAACACTAACCTGTTGATGCTACGTACTGATGTTCTTGATGCTAGTACTGTAGAGCAATGAGTCACATGTCAACAAAAGCACCGAAGTCAACATTACCTGCCTTCACTTGGGCCAACTGGCGGTGAATCGAGGAAGTACAGTACATACTGGCGAAACTATAATGAGCTCTAACATGGAAATTAAGCGTTTGCGGACACACGTCCACATAAAATCTTTTCTTTATTTGTGTGTGAGGAATGTTTCCTGAAAGTTTGGCCGTACCTCTTTGTAACACCCTGTATAGGTGTTGCAGACCGCAGCGCCGTATTCTGCCTGTTTACGTTTCTCTGT
The DNA here is from genome assembly GCF_023864275.1 of Schistocerca cancellata. Classification (NCBI taxonomy): domain Eukaryota; kingdom Metazoa; phylum Arthropoda; class Insecta; order Orthoptera; family Acrididae; genus Schistocerca; species Schistocerca cancellata. The sequence continues at coordinate 22,147,750 of NW_026046729.1, read as the reverse complement.
ATTTGAATACGCATGCCTCTACCATTTTCTTTTCCGCTTCAGTGTATTTGGTGGAAAGCCAAAAATCTGCTCGAGCTACAGAAAAGAGGGCCACGTTCTTTCAGAATGTCTTCAGTGGTGTCCAGCTCCGGTGTATGGATACGATGCCTTGCACCACCACAACACGTTTACCTCTCACATATGCAGCAGTGCTCCAGAAGCACTCCAGTCAGATACATGAGCCTGAGACCCACTGGAGACAATGTCAAAATGGGAGGAATTGCAGATGACGCCTAACGCAGTCTCCCCCCCCCACCCGCCCCCGCACTCACAATGGCTCTAGAAGGAGGTGAAGAGAAGCCCCATGGTGGTATGGAACCTGGTGAGATGGATGTGTCCACGGCCGCCTTCTGCCTGGACATCCGACGTAGAGTTGCACTCTGGGAAACAGCAGACCCCAAAGAGGCATAAGAAGCGAAAGGTAACCTCAGGTAGTGGCCCACCACACAGCTGCTATCCGATGCGATCTCTCATCTTCCGATGGAAATCTCCTCGCCAGATTGTCGTGCGAGTCACCCCACCGGGCTTTGGTGCTTGGCCATTGTACACTCCTGGAAATGGAAAAAGGAACACATCGACACCGGTGTGTCAGACCCACCGTACTTGCTCCGGACACTGCGAGAGGGCTGTACAAGCAATGATCACACGCACGGCACAGCGGACACACCAGGAACCGCGGTGTTGGCCGTCGAATGGCGCTAGCTGCGCAGCATTTGTGCACCGCCGCCGTCAGTGTCAGCCAGTTTGCCGTGGCATACGGAGCTCCATCGCAGTCTTTAACACTGGTAGCATGCCGCGACAGCGTGGACGTGAACCGTATGTGCAGTTGACGGACTTTGAGCGAGGGCGTATAGTGGGCATGCGGGAGGCCGGGTGGACGTACCGCCGAATTGCTCAACACGTGGGGCGTGAGGTCTCCACAGTACATCGATGTTGTCGCCAGTGGTCGGCGGAAGGTGCACGTGCCCGTCGACCTGGGACCGGACCGCAGCGACGCACGGATGCACCCCAAGACCGTAGGATCCCACGCAGTGCCGTAGGGGACCGCACCGCCACTTCCCAGCAAATTAGGGACACTGTTGCTCCTGGGGTATCGGCGAGGACCATTCGCAACCGTCTCCATGAAGCTGGGCTACGGTCCCGCACACCGTTAGGCCGTCTTCCGCTCACGCCCCAACATCGCGCAGCCCGCCTCCAGTGGTGTCGCGACAGGCGTGAATGGAGGGACGAATGGAGACGTGTCGTCTTCAGCGATGAGAGTCGCTTCTGCCTTGGTGCCAATGATGGTCGTATGCGTGTTTGGCGCCGTGCAGGTGAGCGCCACAATCAGGACTGCATACGACCGAGGCACACAGGGCCAACACCCGGCATCATGGTGTGGGGAGCGATCTCCTACACTGGCCGTACACCACTGGTGATCGTCGAGGGGACACTGAATAGTGCACGGTACATCCAAACCGTCATCGAACCCATCGTTCTACCATTCCTAGACCGGCAAGGGAACTTGCTGTTCCAACAGGACAATGCACGTCCGCATGTATCCCGTGCCACCCAACGTGCTCTAGAAGGTGTAAGTCAACTACCCTGGCCAGCAAGATCTCCGGATCTGTCCCCCATTGAGCATGTTTGGGACTGGATGAAGCGTCGTCTCACGCGGTCTGCACGTCCAGCACGAACGCTGGTCCAACTGAGGCGCCAGGTGGAAATGGCGTGGCAAGCCGTTCCACAGGACTACATCCAGCATCTCTACGATCGTCTCCATGGGAGAATAGCAGCCTGCATTGCTGCGAAAGGTGGATATACACTGTACTAGTGCCGACATTGTGCATGCTCTGTTGCCTGTGTGTATGTGCCTGTGGTTCTGTCAGTGTGATCATGTGATGTATGTGACCCCAGGAATGTGTCAATAAAGTTTCCCCTTCCTGGGACAATGAATTCACGGTGTTCTTATTTCAATTTCCAGGAGTGTACATTTCGCGTAGGGACCACGAAGATACGAGAAATAAGGGCTCATACAGGGACATGCAAATAGTTGTTTTTCCAACTCCCTGTTTTCCAGTGGGACAGGACAGGAAACGACTAGTAGTGGAACAACGCACCCTCCGCCATGCACTGTGGCTTGTGGAGTACGTATGTACGTGTAGATGTAGAAGATGCGATACGATGCCCTCATCCGCCCAGTGGACTGTGAGTGATCAGCGATCGAGCACGGGCGGCGTCCCATTACGTCAATACCGTACTCAAGACGTGGACTCATCGTCGACACAGCTTCACTGATCACCTCATTGATAAACTGGTGCCTGGATCCTGCCTCCTCATTTTTGCACCCGTTGCCATGTGGCCTCCGCCCTCCCACACAAAAAATCCTTCCTCGCTCATAGCTATGGGCAAGGAATCTCCGCTGTGTACCTGCGGCTCTTGACGTGTCTGGCCAGCTGACAACGAATCACACTCGGAATGTGATTGAAAGACGTCACCCTGGAGTGGCGTTGCTTGCGGTATGGCAAGGATTTAACAAAAAATATTTTACGGTTAGGTTAGGTTAGGTTAGTGTTTAACGTCCCGTCGACAACGAGGTCATTAGAGACGGCGCGCAAGCTCGGGTTAAGGAAGGATTGGGAAGGATATCGGCCGTGCCCTTTCAAAGGAACCATCCCGCCATTTGCCTGAAACGATTTAGCGAAATCACGGAAAACCTAAATCAGGATGGCTGGAGACGGGATTGAACCGTAGTCCTCCCGAATGCGAGTTATTTTACGAAAGACATCCGCTCCACCTCGTACGTTGTCGTCAAGGAAAAGTTTTCGACAAGACGTAGACCGCAGAACATTGCTCTAACTGACTGCCGATTGTGTATGTGGTGTCGTGCGGTAGACATGGATGAACATCGCCTGGTTTGTGGACCTTCCACAGATGTGTGACTCCTAATTCAGAAGTGCCTTCCTACACTATCGAGGCCTGAGTGTTCCTTCGCCCAGTTAAGACCTACTTTCATCAATCAAAGAGACATGCAATGAACCAGACCAAATGACTTTCTGTGCACCATCTTTTTTGGGATGGTCTCAAAGATGTGCTTGACTCTTCGAGCTTCTTATAGAAACGGGATGATCAACTGCAGTAAATATCCATATATCGTCAGACCGTTGCTAGTTACTTCAACAATGTATTCAAGGATTCAAGGATCCCTTCTCCCCCCCTCCCTCCCCCTCTCCGACCCTCCGCAGCTGGATAATATTGGGGAAGAGAAGTTGATTCTGGTGTACATTGATTTCACTCTCGATAGGGACAGCTGAACAAAACGCTAATCCGAGAAGACGTACTCCAGTCACCGTTGTGGAGAGTTGCGACCAGATAGCGTTTATTTTCTGATGTTTCCTAGTGGTCGTCGTTCTTATATTGTACTATCGGGAGGATATCCTCAGTGTGGTTTATTCTTATAATGGTTACTCATGAAATACAACGCTGTCCCACAGGTTTTATGTTGTATTTTTAGGTCCAGTGTGAGTCCACCAACTTAAAACAATGAAAAAATAAAAGAAATAAATTAATAAAAAACGATGTTAGTACCACAAGAGGAAAAATTAGTACATTTTCAAATTGGTTCAAATTGCTCTGAGCACTACGGGACTTAACTTCCGAGGGCATCAGTCCCCTAGAACTTAGAGCTACTTAAACCTAACTAAGGACATCACACACATCCATGCCCGAGGCAGGATTCGAATCTGCGACCGTAGCGGTTCCAGACTGTAGTGCCTAGAACCGCTAGGCCACCCCGGCCGGCAGTACATTTTCCTTCTTCAGATTGTAGAGAACAATCTCCACCATGACATTAATGTAAAAGTTTTGTAATTGTGATGGATAAAAAGAAAAGTCGATAGAGTACTTTCCCACGAAAGGCAGAGGTGCCGAGTTCGAGTTTAGGTCTGGCACTCAGTTCTATTCTGTCAGGAAGTTTCATATCACGCCACACTAGGCTGCAAAGTGAAAATTTCATTCAGGATGTTTTAGATAGTGGCAATACGCACTACAACGCTGTATAGCATGTCCCGTCATTGCTCGGCGGAACAAAACGTCCTTACCAATTTGAGATTCCAGACAGTTCGTAATATTCACTCCTCGCTTCTGTCCTCATCCGGTAGGGATACAACGGAGGTCAGGACGCCGCAGTCACAGCCACGTGCCCTCCTCGTTCCACAGACGTCAGCGTTGGTAAACTTTTGGACCGCGTGCCGCAAGCCAGGTACACTCGCTGCTACAGTAGTTTGGTTGCTCTCACTTAGGCCGCTGCTTTCTTTCTCCTGACGGACACTTGCATTCTCGCAGTTTCTACCGCTACAGCTACCTCTATCTTGCATCATTTTCCACTGGGTCAGAGAGACATCTAGTTGCTGCTAACGTTGCGCGGAGAACGCACCAGAATCCATAGCCTCTGTAACGGCTCCTGACGAGGAATGTCACAAATAAAATTGAAACACACCTCTGGTTTTGGTTTTAGAAAGGTTTTCATCCATAAAGGAAAACAGAAGAAATTTATTGGCAACATACGTATAGTTGTTACGTGCACCAAGAATGAAGCATACAGTACTAATATTATTCCCACGACTGAGTGAATCGAAACTCAAAGAAGCTATATTCGTTGACTCAGAGATTTTTTCGGAGACATAGAATTTCATGAACTTTTAAATGGTTGTGAGATGCGTGGCTGGCCAATGATTGACTTAATTTCTTAGAAAATAAGAGGATAATAAATTATAAGGAGGTTTTGAATGAACTGTTGTCATGTTATAAAATCTTGGTTGTAACATGCCTCTGAAAATGCACCACCTGCATGGTCACCTCACTTCATCGGTGAAAATCGCAGAGCAGTTACTGACGAAGATGTTAAATCATTTCATCAGGATCATGCAGTCATTCGGAAGGGATATAATAATTCCAATCCCAAAGAAAGCAGGTGTTGACAGATGTGAAAATTGCCGAACCATCAGTTTAATAAGCCACGGCTGCAAAATACTAACACGAATTCTTTACAGACGAACGGAAAAACTGGTAGAAGCCGACCTCGGCGAAGATCAGTTTGGGTTCCGTAGAAATATTGAAACACGCGAGGCAATACTGACCCTACGACTTATCTTAGAAAATGGGTTAAGGAAAGGCAAACCTACGATTCTATTGTTTGTAGACTTAGAGAAAGCTTTTGACAATGTTGATTGGAATACTCTCTTTCAAATTCTGAAGGTGGCAGGGGTAAAATACAGGGAGCGAAGGGCTATTTACAATTTGTACACAAATCAGATGGCAGTTATAAGAGTCGACGGGCTTGAAAGGAAAGCAGTGGTTTGGAAGGGAGTGAGACACGGTTGTGGCCTATCCCCGATGTTATTCAATCTGTATATTGAGTAACCAGTAAGATAAACAAAAGAAAAATTCGGAGTAGGAATTAAAATCCATGGAAAAGAAATAAAAACTTTGAGGTTCGCCGATGACATTGTAATTCTGTCAGAGACAGCAAAAGACCTGGAAGAGCAGCTGAAGGGAATGGAAAGTGTCTTGAAAGGACGATATAACACGAACATCAATAAAAGCAAAACGAGGATAATGGAATGTAGTGTAATTAAGTCGGGTGATGCTGCGGGAGTTAGATTAGGAAATCAGGCGCTTAAAGTAGTAAATGAGTTTTGCTATTTGGGGAGCAAAATAACTGATGATGGTCGAAGTAGAAGGGATATAAAATATAGACTGGGAATGGCAAGGAAACCGTTTCCGAAGAAGAGAAATTTGTTAACATCGAGTATATATTTAAGTGTCAGGAAGTCGTTTCTGAACGTATTTGTACAATTTGTACAGAAACCAGATGGCAGTTATAAGAGTCGAGGGGCATGAAAGGTTAGCAGCGGTTGGGAAGGGAGGGAGACAGGGTTGTAGCCTCTCCTCGATCTTATTCAATATGTATATTGAGCAAGAAGTAAAGGAAACAAATGAAAAATTCGGAATAGGTATTAAAATCCATGTAGAAGAAATAAAAACATGAAGGTTCGGTGATGACATTGTAATTTTGTCAGAGACAGCAAAGGACTTGGAAGAGCGGTTGAACGGAAGGGACAGTGTCTTGAAAGGAGGGTATAAGATGAACATCAACAAAAGCAAAACGAGGATAATGGAAAGTAGTCGAATGAAGTCGGGTGATACTGAGGGAATTAGATTAGCAAATGAGACAGTTAAAGTACTAAAGGAGCTTTGCTATTTGAGGAGCAAAATAACTGATGATGGTCGAAGTAAAGAGGATATAAAATGTAGACTGGCAATAGGAAGGAAAGCGTTTCTGAAGAAGAGTAATTTGTTAACATCGAGTATAGATTTAAGCGTCAGGAAGTCGTTTCTGGAAGTATTTGTATGGAGGGTAGCCATGTATGGAAGTGAAACGTGGGGGATAAACAGTGTAGACAAGAAGAGAGTAGAAGCTTTCGAAACGTGGTGCTACAGAAAAATGCTGAAAATTAGGTGGGTAGATCACATAACTATTGAACAGAATTGGGGAGAAGAGAAATTTTTGGCACAGCTTGACTAGAAGGAGGGATCGGTTGGTAGGACATGTTATGAGGCATGAAGGGATCACCAACTTAATATTGGAGGGCAGAGTGGAGGGTAAAAATCGTAGAGGGAGACCAAGAGATTAATAGACTAAGCAGATTTAGAAGGATGTAGGTTGTAGTAGGTAGAGGGATATGAAGAATCTTGCACAGGATAGAGTAGCATGGAGAGCTGCATCGAACCAGTCTCGGGCCTGAAGACCACAACAACATCTAGAGACGTAGGCTCCTGGTATCTTCGCTTGTTGCTGGTGGACAGTTGCTATGGATGTTCCAGTTATAGCTTCTCACAAACCAAGTGGAAACGCACAACCGATTTATATGTGAATAGATGTTTTCGTGTAGAATTCGTGTAGGTGACATAATAAGTACTCCACAATATTTTAGCAAATAGAATTTTTGTTCTCTTCATCGTTGTTCTTGATGACCGCTACCTGAACAGTGAAACAGTCACCAGGAACCACGTGAACATGGCACCGACTCTGAGTGCCGAAATACCGCGGAGAGCTTACGACGGGGAATTCTACAAGTCGATATATAGTTTAATCAAAAACTCTTCAGAATCACAGATCAGAACACTTGTGATGGTAAACCCTTTATGGTACTCAACAATATGCACTGTGATAATACCTACAGTTATTTTCTTTATTCATCATTAATTCAAATACTGTGTTTGTTTAATTACGTCTGTAAAAAACGGTAAAAAACACTAAAAATTCTTCAATTTCTTTGGCTTTTATTTCGTAATTTTGTGACTTGATGTTTACTGAATTTTATCGGTGCAAGTGATACCATGTTATTTGAATGATTTTTCACCCTAAGGATTCACGGTCATTAACAAATATTTTGTACTAAATGTGTCTAGGGCATGTTGTTAATTGTATAAATACCTTTGCGACAGCATGTACGACTGTTAGGATAACTGGTGCAATATGTTTTTCAAGATTTCTCATGAATGGAACAGTTGCCGTCGATCATGGGCACTGACAGCGTCCCATGAGCTAAATGCGAAGGCCTTGTTCCCGTAACGTGCAAAAGTCACCATGAGGGGGACCAGATTGTTTACAAAGAAGGCCCATCAGTGCAGTTGATGTGTGCTTTACGTCGCTGGTTTGTATGTTATCAGCATCCCTGTTGGAGCAATTTGCTATGGTGCATGAACTTTGCTGGCACAACCAATCAGAATTGACAGGTCTTGCCGCTGCGTTATCAGGTTTGAGCGTGCCATAGGTTGGTAGCTTTCCGTGCGAAAAGAAATTTATGACCTGTTACGGTTGTGACCGCAGTTTCACAGTTTCAGAATGAAGGATTTGTAGGGATATTGTGACGTCCTGTACAGGTGTGTGGCGAAATCTTGAATCCTCCCATGAGGCAGAATGTATTGCGCGTTACTGAACTCGTTTTAGAAAGATCGAGTAATTAATTGTATATACTGACACGTTTAGTTTAGTATCTTATCGTGTTTCATACCGAAACGCATCTCCAATTTGTGCCGATTTTTTTCAAAATCGCTCAAGCGGGTATCTCGACTCTCCGCTGTTTTCTTCCAATGCGTAATATCTCTGACAAGCTACACTGCCTGACTCGCTCTTGTATCATCTCTGAATAGCCGTCAGAAATTCGTAATCTTGTGGTTAGCGCTGCTAATTCTCGATCATGGGGCCCCGAGCTCTATTGCCGGCTGGAACGGGGATTTTCTCCGCTCGGGACTGGTGTGTATGTATTGTCCCCGTCGTCACTGACATACACATCGCCGGCGGCATCAAACAAAAAAGGGCGTCCACCAGGCAGCCGAACTCCCGGAAAGGGATTCCTAGCGAGATATGCCCAATGAATTTTTTTTTCTCTTTCTGAATTGCCGCACATGGTATATCTCCTAGACTTTTCCTTCTGAGAGCCAATGAGATGCCTTATTTGGGATTTCTATTACAAAAGCGTGGGCAACGTGGAAGCCGGAATTGGCCGCTGAATTCAGTTCACTTTGAACCCTGGTCAGCACGCCGTCATACTCTTGGGCTCATATTTGGGAGAGACCGCTAGATGCTCATGGCTTATATAGCGCCTTTCACAGGTGTTTCAATTTGTTTCTTGCAACACGTGTAACTTTCTAATCATGTTTCACGCGGAGTAATTTCTCGCGTCAGGTGTTTATTTATATTGTCATGGAACACAGTATTCCTTTCTGATAGGTTCGGAAAGATGAACACACGTGTATAAAAATATCGAGATGTCCTTCTTACATCCGTGACTGCTAATGCAGAGCAGTCTCTATCTGTTAAATATTTGAAGCAGATTACGTTGGTTATTTCTTTGCTTCTGGAATGAAATTAGATGGTTTTTCTGTAACATTTTACCTGAATTGCAGTCGTTCACTTAGGTGTGCCTTTACAAATGTATCAGCATTCCTGTGTTCATTATGTTAAAATTTTCCCTTCAGTGAGCATGAAACTACGTCGCTTTGCGATTCTACGACCAGTACTGGCTTTCTCATTACCCTTTGTCTCGTTATAACGGATCTTTTGCTGTAAGAAGTGTGCTCGCTTTGTACCATTACACACAATGTTCTGTCGTTCGTAATACTTTCAGCTCCACGTTAAGTATTTCTGGTGCAGTTTCCGCTCAATGCAATTCAACCGGCAGCAACGACTTCAGGTGAGTGTCCCACTAAATTTCGCCTCTATTGCTAGAGTCTAAAAATTCATTCTCTTGGATATTTAGATTCACAGCGTACAAATGTAAATACTGTTGTATAGCATGGGTTTCTGTCTACAACACAGGACTCATTGCGCGAAGCATTCATTGCAGAGTTCCATGATAGCATTAATTAACCCATATCCTTCTGATACACATACATTTTGTGATCAAAAGTATCCGGACACCTGGCTGAAAATTACTTACAAGTTCGTGGCGCCCTCCATCGGCAATGCTGGGATTCAATATGGTGTTGGCCCTCCCTTAGCCTTCGTGTCAGCTTCTACTCTCGCAGGCATACGTTCAATCAGGTGCTGGAGGGTTTCTTGGTGAATTGCAGCCTATTCTTCACGGAGTGCTGCGCTGAGGAGAGGTATCGATGTCGGTCGGCGTTCCAAAACATACCAAAGGTATTATATAGGATTCAGGTCAGGATTCTGAGCAGAACAGTCCATTACAGGGATGTTATTGTCGTGTAACCACTCCGCCACAGGTCGTGCATTATAAACAGGTGCCCGATCGTGTTAAACGATGCAATCGCCATCTACGAATTGCTTTTCAAAAGGGGAAGCAAGAAGGTGCTAAAAGCTTCAATGTAGGCCTGTGCTGCGATAATGTCACGCAAAACAACAAGGGGTGCAAGCCCCCTCCATGGAAAACACGACCACACCATAACACCACTGCCTCCGAATTTTCCTGTTGGCACTACACACGCTCACAGATGATGTTCACCAGGTATTCACCATACCTGCACCCTGCCATCGGATCGCCACATTGTGTACCGTGATTCGTTACTCCACACAACGTTTTTCCACTGTTTATTCGTCCAATGTTTACGATCCTTTCACCAAGCGTCGTTCAGCATTTACCGGCGGGATGTGTGGCTTATGAGCAGCCGCTCGACTATGAAACTAACAAGGGAATGGTCAGACTTGTCATGTCGAAACCTGTGTTGCTTTTTCTACCACTGTGAGTTAACAATGCAAGAAGTCTGTATGCAGAATTTTAGCTGCTGACATGACCTGGAAGTCTGTAAACAATTTTATGAAGTAAGACATCATTGTCGCATGGTTTCCACGCTTATAACTGCCTCTTGTACAACCCTGACCTCTCTCGCTACGTTATACCAACGCCATCTAGGGACAAGGTGGCGTTAGCTACGCGCCGCTCTCTTGCCACAGCAGTGAGAGAGCTGATTCCCCAGTGAAAGCGATCGTATGATAATTAAACATTCGTTGACAAATATGGCTGATATGTTATCTACAACATTCTTTCCAAATAGCAATGAAATAGACACAAATAAATATACGGTTTAGAACACGTCCAAATTTTATTTGTTGTAATTACCGCAAAAATGCGAAATATTGATACAATGTTCAAAACCTAGGTTTTTTGTGCACCAAGAACATACAAGCAAAGACGACCCTGCGAATCACAGACGTTGTTAGATGTCCGCAGACAAAACTGGGCTGGTGTTAGGAATGAATCAGGCCTAGTATCAGTATATTTCGAGGAGTGCCACGCATATTTAGTCAAATTCTGAAACCGTGGGGAGGAAAATTGATAATGTACTGCTGATTGCAGCTTGAGAATATTGTCACGGTGATAGACAGGAAATTGCAGTGATCTGCACACAATAATTTTCTCTGTTAGTTTTCTGTAAAATGCCTTCCACTGACGGAAAAATTCTCTGTTTAAAGGTTGGATTACGTTCGTCGAGCCGGGTGGAATCTGAAGTATCTCTACTTCTTTGTCAGGGTGCGCTCGAAATACAGCTTTAATGAATCAGACCTTTTATGACCTGACCACTAATCTAGGAGAAGAGATTTGTTCCCGCAGATCGGAATAAAAGCATGACGCATGAAAAGTGTAACGTCCTCATTTCCCATTTTTCCAGACTTCGATGCGTCTACCGCAAGATTGTTTGCGTAGAACATTGTTCTTTTGACACGTGGTCCAAAACGTCCAGTTGCTTCTTGAAGACACACATATAGTTTAGGCAGCAATGAACCATCCAGACTAATTATGGGCATTACAGTGTATGAATGGGTGAGTGAAGTCGTGGACTGCGCAATCGCCTCAATATGTTTTTCCCCTTTGAATGACAGTGTTCTTTTCGTACGCATCGTACGCATTTCTTTTTGAAAACCTGACTGATCTGCATTGTACACGTACGATTCACTAAAACTAGCGATCTTACTGTTTTGCATTCGTAAGAAAAGCTTCTATCATTTCGATTTCTGTAACTTCATTTTCCGACCTGTTTCTCGATACAAATTTTGTTATTTTTCGTGCCACAATTTTATGTGATATTTTGAAGCGACTGATCCAACTTTGAGAAGCTGTAAATTCTTCAGCGCCTATCGCGTTGGCAATCTCTAACTCCCAATTACGCAAAGTTGTATTGCTGACACCAAATGACTGTTGTCTGGCATCGGTAAATAGCTCAAAAAGTCGCGCATTTATCTCCGTCGCAATTTCCAGTCGACTCTTACGTCGTTTAGCGACTTCCTTTTTCCATCTATACAATTCACGTTCAGAACGGACAAAGCGATACTTATTTTGAACAGTACTGACACGTAGGCGTTTCTTACCACTTTCGTTCAATCAGTACGTCACCGCTTTTTCTTTGTCTGATGAGGTAACTGTAGTTGCTGGTGTTAATTTCGGAGATAATTGATGATGGTACGTGGCACTATTACTAGAAGAGTCTTCACGAGTGCAACTTTCGTCGGTGTCTTCGCCGTCTGTAGATTCACAGTCTGCAATATCGAGTGTTCCAGTTGTTTCTAGCCGCATGTCTGCGCCATTTACATGCTCCTCTAGAAGTTTAACAACCATGTCGCACAACACATAGTCTTCACGCGTGTTTTCTGTTGATTGCTTCATTTGGCGTCTGTGGCATATCTCCATGGCAAGCAGCAAACCATTTACAGGGTTCGCCATCACCTGTGAGGGGAGATTGAATGGTCACCGTAAAGTGGCTTGCGGAGTACAGATGAACACGTACAGAACATCTTTCACATCTCTAACCAGTTTCAGGACGGTATGTTTCGAAATATGTACCAGAAATTAAAAGGACGTGCATGCCACAGAAACGAATATTCGTTTCCCTTTCCCACCAAAACCGTGCAGCGATACTCCACTTTAGTGAACGCCGCGATAAGACGGCCGCACTCGCTGACCATGCGCACAACGCTCGCGACTCGCCATTTCCAGGGGTGGCCAGCCGTCACTGCAAGCGCTAAGCAGGAAACACATCCATGTTCGAGATTTTTTTTAGGTGACTTCCAGTTCATGTCAGCAGCTACAATATTGCATACGGACCTTTTCGCACAGTTAAATAACAGTGCTAAAAAAGCAATATATGTTTCGGCATGACAAGTCTGACCATTCCCTTGTAAGAAATACGTTTTATCTTATTCCACCTCTCATAGTACTTGATGTGGATCTTGATGCAGTTTGGAAGTCCTGTGTGATAGTCTGTATAGAAATCTGCCTATTACGCATTACGACCCTCTTCAACTGTCGGCGGGTTCTGTCAGTCAAGAGACGAGGTAGGCCTGTACGCTTTTTTGCTGTACGTGTCCCTTTGGGTTTTCACATCACTATAACATCGGAAGCTGTGGACCTACGGATGTTTAGGAATGTGGAAATATAGCGTACAGACGTATGACACAAATGACACCCAACCACATGACCACATTCGAAGTACGTGAGTTGAGCGGAGCACCCCGTTCTGCTCTCCTGACAGCAGGTGGCAGCACAATCCGCCTAATATGAAAAACGTATGTTTTTGGGGTGTTCGGATACTTTTGAGCACGTAATTTATGTGAACCCTACGAACTGGTTGCAAACGTTCAGTCGGTAGACACTAAAAAATAACTGCGTTTTCACAGGGTTCTCTGTGAAAATAACTCACAATTTCGTTTAAATGTTTCTTAAAACTTTCTATGGGGCAAATACGTAATTGAAGTTACAAAGGAACGCTTAGTTTTCTGTATTTCATCTTTTTAGACAGGAGATGCAGTCCACCAGAAAAGCTTCGGCATTTTCGGTTAGCGGTTCATTCTTGCAGTGCTCAGCAGGTATTTACGGGTCGCAGTTCCTTCTCGTAGCGCACAGATGCAGAGGCAAGAGCAACTGACAGCAGTAAAACGTGGTGCTTTTCTCTGCGTGCCTGCATACCCCTGTGAGATCTCTACTCTCCAGGTCCTCGCGGACGTTACGGCTTTATGGGGCCGCCAGTCGTAGATTTACATGCAGAAACCCAACTGCGGCGGACTTGCTGAATATTCTCTGACGGACGATCCGCTGGATGCAATCGTTGAAGCGGCAATCCAGGCAGGGGCTGTTCGCGACTGAGGATCGATCTTCAGGTTACTCTCCATGCCCAGTGTCTTCATCAGTACTGGCATCACAAAGGTCAGAAAAAATAATACATCACAGGAAACTCATCAGGCATTTATCTTCTAGTAAAACAAAAGAGCCCACCTACAGTGAATGGGGCTTTGTGGAGGACAACATGTCGTTCTCAGCACATTACAAGCAGTTGTAGATTTTTTTTTTTTTTGTCATCAGTCTACTGACTGGTTTGATGCGGCCCGCCACGAATTCCTTTCCTGTGCTAACCTCTTCATTTCAGAGTAGCACTTGCAACCTACGTCCTCAATTATTTGCTTGACATATTCCAATCTCTGCCTTCCTCTACAGTTTTTGCCCTCTACAGTTCCCTCTAGTACCCTGGAAGTCATTCCCTCATGTCTTAGCAGATGTCCTATCATCCTGTCCCTTCTCCTTATCAGTGTTTTCCACATATTCCTTTCCTCTCCGGTTCTGCGTAGAACCTCCTCATTCCTTACCTTATAAGTCCACCTAATTTTCAACATTCGTCTATAGCACCACATCTCAAATGCTTCGATTCTCTTCTGTTCCGGTTTTCCCACAGTCCATGTTTCACTACCATACAATGCTGTACTCCAGACGTACATCCTCAGAAATTTCTTCCTCAAATTAAGGCCGGTATTTGATATTAGTAGACTTCTCTTGGCCAGAAACGCCTTTTTTGCCATAGCGAGTCTGCTTTTGATGTCCTCCTTGCTCCGTCCGTCATTGGTTATTTTACTGCCTAGGAAGCAGAATTCCTTAACTTCATTGACTTCGTGACCATCAATCCTGATGTTAAGTTTCTCGCTGTTCTCATTTCTACTACTTCTCATTACCTTCGTCTTTCTCCGATTTACTCTCAAACCATACTGTGTACTCATTAGATTGTTCATTCCGTTCAGCAGATCATTTAATTCTTCTTCACTTTCACTCAGGATATCAATGTCATCAGCGAATCGTATCACTCATATCCTTTCACCTTGTATTTTAATTCCACTCCTGAACCTTTCTTTTATTTCGATCATTGCTTTCTCGATGTACAGATTGAAGAGTAAGGGCGAAAGGCTACAAACTTGTCTTACATCCTTCCTAGTACGAGCACTTCGTTCTTGACCGTCCACTCTTATTATTCCCTCTTGGTTGTTGTACATATTGTATATGACCCGTCTCTCCCTATAGCTTACCCCTACGCTTCTCAGAATCTCGAACAGCTTGCACCATTTTATATTGTCGAACGCTTTTTCCAGGTCGACAAATCCTATGAAAGTGTCTTGATTTTTCTTTAGCCTTGCTTCGATTATTAGCCGTAGCGTCAGAATTGCCTCTCTCCTCCCTTTACTTTTCCTAAAGCCAAACTGATCGTCACCTACCGCATTCTCAATTTTCTTTTCCATTCTTCTGTATATTATTCTTGTAAGCAGCTTAGATGCATGAGCTGTTAAGCTGATTGTGCGATAATTCTCGCACTTGTCAGCTCTTGCCGTCTTCGGAATTGTGTGGATGATGCTTTTCCGAAAGTCAGATGGTATATCGCCCGACTCATATATTCTACACACCAACGTGAATAGTCGTTTTGTTGCCACTTCCCTCAATGATTTTAGAAATTCTGATGGAATGTTATCTACCCCTTCTGCCTTATTTGACCCTAAGTCCTCCAAAGCTCTTTTAAATTCCGATTCTAATACTGGATCCCCTATGTCTTCTAAATCGACTCCTGTTTCTTCTTCTATCACATCAGACGAATCTTTACCCTCATAGAGGCTTTCAATGTATTCTTTCCACTTTATCTGCTCTCTCCTCTGCATTTAACATTGGAATTCCCGTTGCACTCTTAATGTTACCACCGTTGCTTTTAATGTCACCAAAGGTTGTTTTGACCTTCCGACAATCATATCTTTTTCGATGTCTTCACATTTTTCCTGCAGCCATTTCGTCTTAGCTTCCCTGCACTTCCTATTTATTTCATTCCTCAGCGACTTGTATTTCTGTATTCCTGATTTTCCCGGAACATGTTTGTATTTCCTCCTTTCATCAATCAACTGAAGTATTTCTTCTCTTACCCATGGTTTCCTCGCAGCTACCTTCGTTGTACCTATGTTTTCCTTCCCAACTTCTATGATGGCCCTTTTTAGAGATGTCCATTCCTCTTCAACTGTACTGCCTACTGCGCTATTCCTTATTGATGTATCTATAGCATTAGAGAACTTCAAACGTATCTCGTCATTCCTTAGTACTTCCGTATCCCACTTCTTTGTGTATTGATTCTTCCTGACTAATCAGCCTACTCTTCATCACTACTATATTGTAATCTGAGTCTATATCTGCTCCTGGGTACGCCTTACAATCCAGTATCTGATTTCGGAATCTCAGTCTGACCATGAGGTAATCTAATTGAAATCTTCCCGTATCTCCCGGCCTTTTCCACGTATACCTCCTCCTCTTGTGATTCTTGAACAGGGTATTCGCTATTACTAGCTGAAACTTGTTACAGAACTCAATTAGTCTTTCTCCTCCTTCATTCACTGTCCCAAGCCCATATTCTCCTGTAACCTTTTCTTCTACTCCTTTCCCTACAGCTGCATTCCAGTCGCCCATGACTATTAGATTTTCGTCCCCCTTTACATATTGCATTACCCTTTGAATATCCTCATACACTTTCTCAATGTGTTCATCTTCAGCTTGCGACGTCGGCATGTATACCTGAACTATCGTTGTCGGTGTTGGTCTGCTGTCGATTCTGATTAGAACAACCCGGTCACTGAACTGTTCACAGTAACACACTCTCTGCCCTATCTTCCTATTCATAACGAATCCTACACCTGTTATACCGTTTTCTGCTGCTGTTGATATTACCCGATACTCATCTGACCAGAAATCCTTGTCTTCCTTCCACTTCACTTCACTGACCCCGACTATATCTAGATTGAGCCTTTGCATTTCCCTTTTCAGATTTTCTAGTTTCCCTACCACGTTCAAGCTTCTGACATTCCATGCCCCGACTCGTAGAACGTTATCCTTTTGTTGATTATTCAATCTTTTTCTCATGGTAACCTCCCCCTTGGCAGTCCCCTCCCGGAGATCCGAATGGGGGACTATTCCCGAATCTTTTGCCAATGGAAAGATCATCATGACACTTCTTCAATTACAGGCCACATGTCCTGTGGATACACGTTACGTGTCCTTAATGCAGTGGTTTCTATTGCCTTCTGCATCCTCATGTCGTTGATCATTGCTGATTCTTCCGCCTTTAGGAGCAATTTCCCACCCCTAGGACAAGAGAGTGCCCTGAACCTCTATCCGCTCCTCCGCCCTCTTTGACAAGGCCGTTGGCAGAATGAGGCTGACTTATTATGCCGGAAGTCTTCGGCCGCCAATGCTGATTATTTATCAAAATTTAGGCAGTGGCGGGGATCGAACCCGGGACCAAAATCGTTCTGATTGTGAATCAAAGACGCTATCCCTTGACCACGTGTATCCACCAGTTGTAGATAACGATTTCATTAGGATGTGGAGAGTGATGATAGATTTTCCGGCCTTAAGTGGTATTTCTTTCAAAACAAATTTTTGTTTTCCGAGGAAGCTCTAACAGCCTGTTTACAGCTTCAACATTTACCAGTAACATACTCACAAGTCCAAGTATCCCAAGTATTTTTCTTTTTATTCCTGTAATTCTCGTCACCAGTTGGCATTGCTTCTCCTTTATGGAGAAGAATGGAAAATTGAAGATATGTTAGATGACGATCAATTTGGTTTTAGGAAAAAGAAAGGCACTTCCATCACCAGTTGGCATTACTTCTCCTTTATGGAGAAGAAAGGAAAATTGAAGTTGTGTTAGATGACCATCAATTTGGCTTTAGGAAAGGGAAAGGCACTAGAGATGCAATTCTGAGGTTGCGGTTGTTAATGGAAGGAAGACTCAAGAGATATCAAGACACGTTCGTAGGATTTGTTGACCTGGGAAAAGCGTTCGACACTGTGAAATGGTGCAAGATGTTCGAAATTCTGACAAAAAATAGCGGGACGCTGTAGGGAGAGATGCACAATGTACACTACTGGCCATAAAATTTGCTACACCACGAAGATGACGTGCTACAGACGCGAAATTTAACCGACAGGAAGAAGATGCTTTGATAGGCAAATGATTAGCTCTTCAGAGCATTCACACAAGGTTAACGCCGGAGGCGACACCTACAACGTGCTGACACGAGGAAAGTTCCCAACCGATTTCTCACACACAAACAGCAGTTGACCGGCGTTGCCTGGTGAAACGTTGTTGTGATGCCTCGTGTAAGGAGAAGAAATGCGTGCCATCACGTTTCCGACTTTGATAGAGGTCGGATTGTAGCCTATCGTGACATTGCTGCTCGCATTGGTCGAGATCCAATGACTGTTAGCAGAATATAGAGTCGGTGGGTTCAGGAGGGTAATACGGAACGCCATGCTGGAACCCAATGGCCTCGTATCACTAGCAGTCGAGATGACAGGCATATTATTCGCATGGCTGTAGCGGACCGTGCGGCCACGTCTCGATTCCTGAGTCGGGGACGTTTGCAAGACAACAACCATCTGCACGAACAGTTCGACGACGTTTGCAGCGGCATGGACTATGAGCTCGGAGACCATGGTTGCGGTTACCCTTGACGCTGCATCCCAGACAGAAGCACCTGCGATGGTGTATTCAACGACGAACCTGGGTGCACCAATGGCAAAACGTCATTTTGTCGTATGAATCCAGGTTCTGTTTACAGCATCATGATGGTCACATCCGTGTTTGGCGAGATCGCGGTGAACGCACATTCGAAGCGTGTATTCGTCATCGCCATACTGGCGTATCACCCGGCGTGATGGTATGGGGTGACATTGGTTACACATCTCTGTCACCTCTTGTTCGCATTGACGGCACTTTGAACAGTGGACGTTACATTACGACCCGTGACTCTACCCTTCATTCGATTCCTGCAAAATCCTACATTTCAGCAGGATAATGCACGACCGCATGTTGCAGGTCATGTACGGGCCTTTCTGGATAACGAAAATGTTCGACTGCTGCCCTGGGCAGCACATTCTCCAGATCTCTCACCAATTGAAACGTCTGCTCAATGGTGGCCGAGCAACTGGCTCGTCACAATACGCCAGTCACTACTCTTGATGAACTGTGGTATCGTGTTGAAGCTGCATGGGCAGCTGTACCTGTACACGCCATCCAAGCTCTGTTTGACTCAATGCTCAGGCGTATTAACGCCCTTATTTCTCAGGATCTATGTACCCAAGTTGTGTGAAAAAATAATCATATGTCAGTTCTAGTATATTGTATCTGTCCAATGAATAGCCGTTTATAATCTGCTTTTGTTCTTGGTGAAGCAATTTTAATGGCTAGTAGTGTACAATATGTATAAGAGCCAAGAGTGAATAATAAGAATGGACACGCAACAACGAAATCCTCGGATTACAAAGTGTGTAACACATGGTTGTAATCTTTCACCCATGTTGTTCAGTGAGTACATCGAAGAGGCAATGATGGAAATAATAAAATAGTTTAGGAGTGGGATTAAAATTCAAGGTTACAGGATATTAATGATAAGATTTGCTCATGACATTGCTATCCTCAGTGAAAGTGAAGAACAGTTACATGATGTGCTGAATGGAATGCACATTCAAAACAGTACAGAATACGTAGTGAAGATAGATCGATAAAAGACGAAAGTAATGAGAAATAGCAGAAATGAGAACAGCGAGAAACTTAACATTGGTGTTGCTGTCAAGAAATAGATGAAGTTAAGGAATTCTACTACCTAGGCAGCTAAATAAGCAATGACGGATGGACCACCGAGGACATCAAAAGCAGACAAGCACTGGAAAAAAAAGGCATTGCTGGTGGCCAAGAAAAAATTACTAGAATCAATAGTAGGCCTTAATTTGAGAAAGAAATTTCTGAGAATGTATGTTCGGAGCACAGCATTGTGTAGTGGTGAAATATGGACTGTGGGAAAACTGGAACTGAAGAGAATCGAAGCATTTGAAAAGTAGTTTGATTGATAAGGTAGGAGTGTGGAGGTTTTGCGCAGAATCGAAGAGGAAGGGAATATGTGGAAAACACTGAAAAGGAGGAGGGACAGGATGATAGGACGTCTGTTAAGACATGATGGAATGACTTCCATGGAACTAGAGGGAGCTGTAGAGGGCCAAAACTGTGTCGAAAATAATTGAGGATTTAGGCTGCAAGGGCTACTTTAAGATGAAGAGGTTGGCACATGACAGGAATTCGTGGCGGGCCGCAACAAATCAGTCAGAAGGCTGATGACTAAAAAAAAAATAAAATAAAATAAAAATGAAAATAAATAAATAAATCGATACTGAATTGTGGATGTATTTATTTTATTTTGATTCCGTTTGTAATTGTTGGCTTGTTTCTTGATTTTCTTAAAATTCTATTTTGATATTACTTTTAACACATGGTTTGGCACATGACGGTCACTATGTTTCGTGCGCGGCCGTCTTCTACCAACGCATCATTCCGTATCTCGACTACACTTGTGGCGACCACGCGCCACACGTTGTAAGTTCTCTTGCGTTGTTTTTGATGTTCTCTTAATTTTTTCTCCATTTTTTCTACCTCTGACCGCTCCGTTTTCTTCGTTTATTTTGTTGACTATGGGTGTGACACAAGTCTTTCGTTCTGACTAATCCAACCGTATCAACTTCGTATTATATTTGGGCAGTGAATCCCTGCTATTATTATAACAAACAAATGTTCAGTGAAAACAATTTCTTGTTAGAATTTCTTCATTTCCCTTCCGCAGTCCTGTATACCTGAAGACGGGGTTCTTAATCGGCCGAAATCCATCGCGATTTTGACACAATGACACTATTTACAGCAGAAGCGGTTAGTTGTCTGAGTCTGTAGCTAAAAAATAGAAAATCTTGGAAAGGTGGCTTGTTAGGTGTGTAACTCGTCTTAGCAATTAACTGAATACATTAGCACATGAACCGGAAAACACTTTAATATATAAAATCAAATGAAAACATAAATAGGTAAAGGCAGTAAACAAGTATCTTTCCTTCAGATTTCACTAAAAAGTTGCTCTGAGCACGTTCTAATAATATTCCATTAATTAATGAAACAATTCAGTGGCCTCTTCTCGTGCTTTCTAAGGACGGCGAAATCCCAGATTACAATTTTGGAAACTTCCGTTCTCTGACAGGAGATTGAAGGTTAATCAAACTGCTTTTATACTGACTCTAAAAGCAGAATTATCCCAGAATTTGGCCAACTGTCCAAGGCGACTAGCTTTGTCTAAAACTGACCAGAAAAATGATTCGAACAACAGCTCTTGAACAGTGCAGAT
This sequence comes from Schistocerca cancellata, assembly GCF_023864275.1. Classification (NCBI taxonomy): domain Eukaryota; kingdom Metazoa; phylum Arthropoda; class Insecta; order Orthoptera; family Acrididae; genus Schistocerca; species Schistocerca cancellata. The sequence continues at coordinate 22,126,701 of NW_026046729.1, read as the reverse complement.
AATGATAACAAAATAATTCGAACAACAGCTCTAAAAGTGATCAGGAACTGATCGTAGTATGCACTCATGTGGAAAACTGAAGGACAAAAGTAACGTTCACACTAAATGACACTGCCAAGCAACACTGTTCGGTCAAACACAGACCACCAGTAGAAACAACTGCTACACTATAGTACCGAAGGTAATTGACACAAATATGCAACGAGACGAACAAAAATGACAGTTTTATTCACAGTCAATAATTATACTGAAGTTATCGCGATTCATGATAGTCCCTTGAACATTACAGAACATAGGATATGGTTCTTAATGTGGTCTATGATCATACGCCACGGACAGCAGTGCATGTTCTGCAATGTGTTGCCATGCTGTCTACGAGGCTGGTACGGAATTCGTGTGGAAGGGCGTTCCATTTCTCCTCCAGGTCAGCTGGCAACTTCCGGATGGTTGTAGGTGCATGGAGACGTGCTGCAGTAAATAGCTGACAAAGATGCGCGATGGGATTTTGGTCGAGGGAATTCACCCCCCCCCCCCCCCCCCCCGAATTCACTCTCCTCCCAAGAGTTGCTCCGTCTGCACTGTTCGATGCTGTCGTGCATTGTCATCCATAAAAATGAGGGCAGGTTCGAATGCATCCCACAACACACGTACATGGGGAAGGAGTACTGTGTCACAAAAGCATTGTCGGTTGAGTGTACCATGTACAAAGGTTTGGAGGGCAGTACGCCCTTGCAACAGTATACCTCCCCACCCAATACCATCTGGACCACCAAAACGATGTTCGGCGGTGCTGGACGTACCCTCAGCAGGTGAGAAGTGCCAACACCTACTGCATCCAGGAAGATTGTCCAACATGTGACCAAAGTGTTTCAACAACGTACAATGACTGGTCAACACTATTGTGACACTGTACTCCTTTCACATGTATGCCTGTCCACGGGCGCATTCGGGTCTGACTTCGTTATTATGGATGATAAGGTATGACTGCATCGAACAGTTCAGATGGCGTAGCTCTCGTAACGAGAAGATATTTGGCGAATGGATTGGCCTGCTCGTACTCCCAAGTTAAAATCGCTTCAAACAGGTGTGGGCTATGCTGCGGAGATGTGATGCTGCAAGGCTAGTTGCTGCACAGGAGGTTCACCGCGGCTCTGCCTGTCTGTGACGCCGCGGAAATGAGCGACGGCGGCGCGTGTATTGAACCTACACACGCCGACTTGGGAGGTGGTGATCCGTCCCCTCCCGCTCATCACCCTTCTTCTTCGTCTGTCTTACGGCAATGACGGTTTCCTGTAGCCATGAAGTTGACGATATTGGCCTGACGACCAGGTCAGCCCTATTCAATGTGCAGGAATGTCAGGATCGCTGGTGTCCCGCTGCTGGGAGAGAAACCCCCCCCCACCCCTTCCCACCCCCAGGTCCTCTCATATGCGACAGAGGCAAAACAGAGGCAAATTGTGGTGTTGATCTTTGCGACTGGTCACTATGGTGAGGTAATCACCTCTCCCAGTAGCGCTGGTGTCTGTAGCATGCAGTAAATCTACGACAGACTTGTGACACACGTCACTTCGCTACAGTCAGGGAATCGAGTGTGAACGTCATGTATGCCACCGATCCGTCTAGCAAGTGCCTTACGAGCTGACCTCCTGAGGTGTTTATGAAGAGAATCAGTGGTTTATTACGAACGTATCAGCGGTTTTCTTTCTACCATGCTTGCTTAAAGCGTATGTTGTATCATAGAACAGGTCTGTACAACCCTTGGTACCGTTTGTTGGTACAGCCTGGAACTCCGCGACCGCTACGGTCGCAGGTTCGAATCTTGCCTCGGGCATGGATGTGTGTGATGTCCTTAGGTTAGTTAGGTTTAACTAGTTCTAAGTTCTAGGGGACTGATGACCTCAGCAGTTAAATCCCATAGTACTCTGAGCCATTTGAACCATTTAAACCGTTTGTTACATTCGCCTTAGCCTTTCTTTAGTCACATGACGAACGTGACGTGACCTTGTATGGCAGCTCTGACCCACTACGTTATGCTGAAATCTGCTTCCTGCCTCGCCAGAAATGCCAATACTGTGTTTTGCCCTGACCGAGACTCGATGGCAAATGTTTTTATTACGGTCGCCTCATGTCGACATTGCTGTAATGCAGCGGGGTAGCCCAGCTCTGGGATTTTGAAAATTACACGTTTTACTGCCCTATACAAGGTTGCCATGCAACTTACGCCTCTACTCTAACAATAATTGGCCCGAATTTTTAGGGAAATCAAAAGGAATTGACATTAAATATAATAATCTTAGTCCATTTATTCCCCCCCCCCCCCCCCTCCATGAACCATGGACCTTGCCATTGGTGGGGAGGCTTGCGTGCCTCAGCAATACAGACAGTCGTACCGTAGGTGCAACCACAACGGAGGGGTATCTGTTGAGAGGCCAGACAAACGTGTGGTTCCTGAAGAGGGGCAGCAGCCTTTTCAATAGTTGCAGGGGCAACAGTCTGGGTGATTGACTGATCTGCCCTTGTAACACTAACCAAAATGGCCTTGCTGTTCTGGTACTGCGAACGGCCGAAAGCAAGGGGAAACTACAGCCGTAATTTTTCCCGATGGCATGCAGCTTTACTATATGATTAAATGATGATGGCGACCTCTTGGGTAAAACATTCCGGAAGTAAAATAGTCCCCCATTCGGATCTCCGGGCGGGGACTACTCAAGAGGACGTTGTTATGAGGAGAAAGAAAACTGGTGTTCTACGGATCGGAGAGTGGAATGTCAGATCCCTTAATCGGGCAGGCAGGTTAGAAAATTTAAAAAGGGAAATGGATAGGTAGATATAGTGGGAATTAGCGACGTTCGGTGGCAGGAGGAACAAGACTTTTGGTCAGGCGATTACAGGATTATAAATACAAAATCAAATAGGGATACGCAGGAGTAGGTTTAATAATGAATAAAAATCAGGAGTGCAGGCAAGCTACTACAAACAGCATAGTGAACGCATTATTGTGGCCAAGATAGACACGAAGCCCACGCATACTACAGTAGTACAAGTTTATATGCCAACTAGCTCTGCAGATGACGAAGAAATTGATACAATGTATGATGAGGTAAAAGAAATTATTCAGGTAGTGAAGGGAGACGAAAATTTAATAGTCATGGGTGACTGGAATTCGGTAGTAGGAAAGGAGAGGGAAGGAAACATAGTAGGTGAATATGGATTGGGGCTAAGAAATGAAAGAGGGAGTCGCCTGGTAGAATTTTGTGCAGAGCATAACTTAATCATAGCTAATACTTGGTTTAAGATTCATCAAAGAAGGTTGTACACATGGAAGAGCCCTGCAGATACTAAAAGGTATCAGATAGATTATATAATGGTAAGACAGAGATTTAGGAACCAGGTTTTAAATTGTAAGACATTTCCAGGGGCAGATGTGGACAATCTATTGGTTATGAACTGTACATTAAAACTGAAGAAACTGCAAAAAGGTGGGAATTTAAGGATATGGGACCTGGATAAACTGAAAGATCCAGAGATTGTACAGAGATTCAGGAAGAGCATAAGGGAACAATTGACAGGAATGGGGAAAGAAATACAGTAGAAGAAGAATAGGTAGCTTTGAGGGATGAAATAGTGAAGGCAGCAGAGGATCAAATAGGTAAAAAGAAGAGGGCTAGTAGAAACCCTTGGGTAACAGAAGAATTATTGAATTTAATTGATGAAAGGAGAAAATATAAAAATGCAGTAAATGAAGCAGACAAAAAGGAATACAAACGTCTCAAAAATGATATCGACAGGAAGTGCAAAATGGCTAAGCAGGGATGGCTACATGACAAATGTAAGGATGTAGAGGCTTAGATAGATACAGCCTACAGGAAAATTAAAGAGACCTTCGGAGAGAAGAGAGCCACTTGTATATCAAGAGCTCAAATGGAAACTCAGTTCTAAGCAAAGAAGTGAAAGCAGAAAGGTGGAAGGAGTATATAGAGGGCCTATACAAGGGCGATGTACTTGAGGACAATATTATCGAAATGGAAGAGGATGTAGATGAAGATGAAATGGGAGATATGATATTGCGTGAAGAGTTTGACAGAGCACTGAAAGACCTGAGTCGAAACAAGGCCCCTGCATTAGATAACATTCCATTACAACTACTGACAACCTTGGGAGAGCCAGACCTGACAAAACTCTACCATCTGGTGAGCAAGATGTATGAGACAGGCGAAATACCCTCAGACTTCAAGAAGAATATAATAATCCCAATCCCAAAGAAAGCAGGTGTTGACAGATGTGAAAATTACAGAAATATCAGTTTAATAAGTCACAGCTGTAAAATACTAACGCGAATGCTTTCCAGACGAATGGAAAAACTGATAGAAGCCGACCTCGGGGAAGATCAGTTTGGATTCCATAGAAATGTTGGAACACGTGAGGCAATACTGACCCTACGACTTATCTTAGAAGAAAGATTAAGCAAAGGCAAACCTACGTTTCTAGCATTTGTAGACTTAGAGAAAGCTTTTGACAATGTTGATTGGAATACTCTCTTTCAAATTCTGAAGGTGGCAGGGATAAAATACAGAGAGCGAAAGGCTATTTACAATTTGTACAGAAACCAGACGGCAGTTATAAGAGTCGTGGGATATGAAAGGGAAGCAGTGGTTGGGAAGGGAGTGAGACAGGTTTGTAGCCTATCCCTGATGTTATTCAATGTGTATATTGAGCAAGTAATAAAGGAAACAAAAAGATAAGTTTGCAGTAGGTATTAAAATCTATGGAGAAGAAATAAAAACTTTGAGGTTCGCCGATGACATTGTAATTCTGTCAGAGACAGGAAAGGACTTGGAAGAGCAGTTGAATGGAATGGACAATGTCTTGAATGAAGGATATAAGGTGAACATCAACAAAAGCAAAACGAGGATAATGGAATGTAGTAGAATTAAGTCGGGTGATACTGAGGGAATTAGATTAGGAAATGACACAATTAAAGTAGTAAAGGAGTTTTGCTCTTTGGGGAGCAAAATAACTGATGATGGTCGAAGTAGAGAGGATATAAAATGTAGACTGGCAATGGTAAGGAAAGCGTTTCTGAAGAAGAGAAATTTGTTAACATCGAGTGTAGATTTAAGTGTCAGAAAGTCATTTCTGAAAGTATTTGTATGGAGTGTAGCCATGTATGGAAGTGAAACATGGACGATAAATAGCTTAGACAAGAAGAGAATAGAAGCTTTCGAAATGTGGTGCTACAGAAGAATGATGAAGATTAGATGCGTTGATCACATAACTAATGAGGAGGTATTGAATAGAATTGGGGAGAAGAGAAGTTTGTGGCACAACTTGACTAGAAGAAGGGATCGGTTAGTAGGACATGTTCTGAGACATCGAGGGATCACCAGTTTGGTATTGGAGGGCAGCGTGGAGGGTAAAAATCGTAGAGGGAGACCAAGAGATGAATACACTAAACAGATTCAGAAGGATGTAGGTTGCAGTAGGTACTGGGAGATGAAGCTTGCACAGGATAGAGTAGTATGGAGACCTGCATTAAACCAGTCTCAGGACTGAAGACCACAACAACAACAACAACAGTCCATTTATAAAATTATTTATTTACTTAACTCATGTGACAATTTCTCTTCTCCTTTCTGGTACAATCCATTCCAGATGGATCTCGTGTTTGTTATTTATCTCTGCTTTCCTTATTTTACTCCTTAGGAATAGATCAACTGCTCAAAAGACTGCTAGTACTGCGATTATACTAGTGTTCGCTACACTAAAGTAACTGTATTCTGCTTTCGACCACGTTGATATTCCTGAATACGTCTTAACATTGGATCGACAGCAATCTGCCGCTTTTCTACATCAATCAAAATTTCTATGCTTTATAGTTCTGTAGAATCCAGTATGTACTTTACAAAGGAAATGTTTTAGGTAGGTAAAATGCTAGGCTGGTGCACTGTTGTGTTCAAACCACATCCTTTCGTTGACCACAAGAGGTACAGTCTCCAGGAACTGTGGTAACACATCTCTCGGGAGCACCAGGTAACGCGGACCATTGGAGCCAGCAGGCGGCATATAATGTTCTAATAGGCGACCTTGGACAGTGTCCGTCTATATGGTAATCGTTGCTGTTGGTCACCGTTGTGGATGGCGTGAGGACTGTCCCACTCCAGACATGGCTGTTGCGACTTCTGAACATACCATCACATCTACATCTATATTTACACTCCGCAAGCCACCCAACGGTGTGTGGCGGAGGGCACTTTACGTGCCACTGTCATTACCTCCCTTTCCTGTTCCACTCGCGTGTGGTTCGCGGGAAGAACGACTGCCGGAAAGTCTCCGTGCGCGCTCGAATCTCTCTAATTTTACATTCGTGATCCCCTCGGGAGGTATAAGTAGGGGGAAGCAATATTTTCGATACTTCATCCAGAAACGCACCCTCTCGAAACCTGGCGAGCAAGCTACACCGCGATGCAGAGCGCCTCTCTTGCAGAGTCTGCCACTTGAGTTTGCTAAACATCACTGGTGAATGAGCCCTCATCGGTGAACAGTGCGAACTGTACGAAGTTCGGCACAACAATACTGCGGAGGATAATCTTCTGTAAGCCCTCTTCGCCAGTTATGTAAAGGCCTCGTCGCTTCTACTGTGGAGGTCGAGTTGCCACTGTTGTTACGGTAGGCCGAGTCTCTGAGTTCGTGTAACGGCTTCTGGTGCAGTACACCATTAAGACAATATCTCCCTGCTACTATTGCACAGCTATGCCCCAGGGTCAGGTAACAGGATAAGAGAACATAGGTTCTACAACACTACAACAAATAAGTAACAAAGTCAAATGGCTCTGAGCACTATAGGACAACTTCTGAGGTCATGAATATGGTGTCACCGCCAGACACCACACTTGCTAGGTGGTAGCTTTAAATCGGCCGCGGTCCGTTAGTACATGTCGGACCCGCGTGTCGCCACTGTCAGTAATTGCAGACCGAGCGCCACCACACGCCAGGTCTAGAGAGACGTACTAGCACTCGCCCAAGTTGTGCGGACGACTTTGCTAGCGACTACACTGACGAAGCCTTTCTCTCATTTGCCGAGAGACAGTTAGAGTAGCCTTCAGCTAAGTCCATGGCTACGACCTAGCAAGGCGCCATTAACCATTTCTATAGAGAGTCTCACTTGTATCATCAAGAATGCTGTATACAAATGACGGATTAAAGTTAAGTATAACCGCAGCTACGTACTTTTCTTTATAGCATTCATTACGTATCCTGTTCCAGACTTCACGCCCGTCGGCGTGAGTTGACGCGTGCCCTTTCGGTTTCCTCGCCTTGTGTCTAGACTGTCTTGTCTAGACACAACAATGAATCCCCTAGAACTTAGAACTACTTAAACCTAACTAACCTAAGGACATGACACACACCCATGCCCGAGGCAGGATTCGAACCTGCGACCGTAACGGTCTCGCCGTTCCAGACTGTAGCGCCTAGAACCGCTCGGTCACCTCGGCCGTGCAGTAACAAAATCACACAAATGAGCTAAAAGACTTATTTATCTCTGTGACTTGTCGAATAAAGTATGCCGGCCGGAGTGGCCGAGCGGTTCTAGGCGCTACAGTCTGGGACCGCGTGACCGCTACCGTCGCAGGTTCGAATTCTGCCTCAGCCATGGATGTGTGTGATGTCCTTAGGTTAGTTAGGTTTAAGTAGTTCTAAGTTCTAGGGGACTGATGACCTCAGAATTTAAGTCCCATAGTGTCAGAGCCATTTGAACCCTTTGAATAACGAAGTCTGTAACACGGCATGTAATATAACACAAAAAGGCCCTCAATGGCTAAGTGCAAATAATCGTGGGTAAACTTCACAGTACATAGCAAATGCAATTTACAACAACTGTCTGTTCACTTCTAAGAGTTCACTGAACGACGTTCCCTGTCTAAGTAAGGCCTGCCTTTTCTAAGTCGGCCCTGGACGATGATCTGTAACCAAGCGGGCCAGAGCTGCTCTTCTCTTTTCCGTCTGTCCGTTGTCGTCCCGTCATTGGCGGATTGTATTCGCCTAAGGAGCCAAGCCGAAGTCGGTATCTTTACCGAGCGAGGTGGCGCAGTGGTTAGCACACTGGACTCGCATTCGGGAGGACGACGGTTCAATCCCGTCTCCAGCCATCCCGATTTAGGTTTTCCGTGATTTCCCTAAATCGTTTCAGGCAAATGCCGGGATGGTTCCTTTGAAAGGGCACGGCCGATATCCTTCCCCATCCTTCCATAACCCGGGCTTGCGCTCCGTCTCTAATGACCTCGTTGTCGACGGAACGTTAAACAACACTAACCTAACCTAACCGATATCTTCATCCTCTGCGCCGCCCGTGGCGATTGGTGGAACTCACGCAGACGGCGTGTTTTTATGGTGGTGGCACCAGCTCGCATCTTTACTCCTGTGGTGCTTTTTCCCTGGCTGTGTCGTGTTCTGCCGACACAGCATAATCCATAGACAGGAATGAATGCAGGGCTCAAAATCCGTTGGCCCTAGTGCAATCGCACATTCTTTATGGCACGGGTGTAGTACCTGGTCCTCCCACTCTGTTCTTGAAGTGTGCATTTCACGGACAAGTTGAAGGCTACTTACCGCTGGGTGGTCGGCCCAATATTCAACACCATTGACTCAAAAGCGAGAGTGTGACAGAACTGCACACGCCGTTGTGATACATGCATTGAAACTGGCGGTCGTCGCTTTAAGAATGACTGTGAGCTACGCTGCTGTTATGCAGTGTACGCTGCGTATGTCCACAACACCATAAGTATATACTTACGTCCATTTGTTCCCTGTCGGCAGCGCAAAGCCGGCTGAATACAGCAAATGCAGCTCGCAAATGACGGCACTCCATGTATAGCAAGCCACAACACCACTATACTTATAAGCGGAACACGTCCTTTCCGAACGTTCGGCCGTCTCCCGTGCATAGAGGTGCTACTAATATTATGAAGCGCAAGTTTTTCCTTCTTTATGACGCGTTTTGAACTGAGGGAATTTTTATACGGCCTTGTTACAAAGCTGGTGTTACTACTTAGATATCGAATATTTAGATGTAGCTGCGAAAAGGACTTGTAATTTTCGTCGATGATTCACCACATTGAACATCTACTCGTTGTATAATTGTGTTTTCCGCAGTATGAACTTTACCACCCGAAGCTATTGGATATTATCAAATCTTCTTCATTTGCGTGGTTATAATGTGAGCAGTCGCTTCATAATTGGTATGGTATACAATGATGTACCACAATAGGTTCACATACAGAATAGGAATATCTGAAGAAAAGGAGAAACGTGACATAAGCATTGGCTTTAAGGTGAATAATTCAATACAGAAACACACCCCAAAACCAAAAACAGACAAAAGTCTGTTATCTGTCAGCTCAGTTTTAGGGAGTGAGACGTGACCTTCATTAAGATGACTGGCAGGACGTTCAATACAAGCTATAAAGAGTACATTAGGGTATAGACCTACAGTAAAATCAACATATTCAGACCACCTGATTTTAGGATTGCAACAGTGTAAACTTTGAGATTCTACTCGCAAAACTAACAAATTAAAATTTTTCTTCATGTGCTGTACAGTGGCTCCACTCCTACCTTACATCTCACAAACAGTGTAAATGTTGGAACAGAAAGGTCGCAATGGAGGGATGTAATGTGATGTGTCCCTCAAGGATCAGTAGTGGGTCCAAACTGTTCACATTATAATTATGAAATGATAATTAAATGGACACCCTAGCTGCAAACAGGCGTTAATGTACTTCATTGAGGACATGTTGAAAATGTGTGCCCCGACCGGGATTCGAACCCGGGATCTCCTGCTTACATGGGAGACGCTCTATCCATCTCAGCCACTGCGGGCACAGAGGATAGTGCGTCTGCAGGGACTTATCCCTTGCACGCTCCCGTGAGATCCACATTCCTTACATGTCCACACCACTACATTTGTAGTGCGCCTAATAGATGTTTGCCCATCATACTCATGTAGTGGTGTGGACATGTTAGGAATGTGGATCTCACGGGGAGCGTGCAAGGGATAAGTCCCTGCAGACGCACAATCCTCTGTGCCCGCGGTGGCTCAGATGGATAGAGCGTCTGCCATGTAAGTGGGAGATCCCGGGTTCGAGTCCCGGTCGGGGCACACATTTTCAACATGTCCCCAATGAAGTACATCAACCCCTGTTTGCAGCTAGGGTGTCCATTTAATTATCATTTCATTTCTAGCAAAGCTGCATGGTCATCCACGGTAACTGTTCTTTCGGGAACAGATACTACCGTCATATATCATTATAATTATGTTAATGACGTGTCAGCTACTCTCTCCCACTGAAAATATCACCTACAAGAAGACAAAATTGAGTTGTATCTATTCGCCAGTGCAAAAGACCTGTGAACAGCCAACCATTGGTCGCAGAGCATAGGTTTGAAACTTAAAGCACCTAAAGCTCTCTTATTCGCTACGACTTACTACCCCTCAGTTCAGAGAATTCCATCCACCATTAATCCTAAATGGCGCAGAATTAACCTATCCCTCTTTTTTAAAGAACTTGGGGATAATTCTGGACCATCACTTGGAATGGACAGAACACACAACAGCGGTCTATAAGAATGTGTCAGCGTCAGTTCGCTCACTACAGAAATGTAAAAAAAAAAAAAAAAGAAAAGCATTTCCTTCTGAAAATAAAAACAAGCTCGCACAGTCATTAATACTCCCCATACTTCAATACTGTGATGCCATTCTTCAAGCAGCTTCTTACGAAAGCACACACAGGGTGGAATTAGCCATGAATGCTTGTATACGACACAATGTGACGTAGGCTTTTTTGACCAAATTTCATAAGTCTTCGAACAATTATCATGGCTGCGTGCCGCTAAGTGTATAGACCATCATACTCTCTGCTTGCACTAACGTCTTCTACTTCACTGCTCTCGTTCTTATTTGCCTTCAACTCTTACTCTGCTATATGAACAGCACAGCAGAAATACTCGTCAACTAAGTGTAAATCCCTTTTTGCCATCATAAAGCACTGCAATGTTTTTTAAGTTATTTTCAGTATCAGAAACCGAAATTTGGAACAATCTACCTGAAAATATGAATTTTGTTAAAGTAGCTATCTCTCCCACAATCTGCGAAGCTGATACTCGTCTGTCCCTCTCGCCACAACCTTTCCCTACCCATTTACGTCAAAGTTGTTTCTTTATATTCTGCTCTTTGCTAATGGTAACTGTCAGTGCCATTTCCTCTTCTGACAATTCGAAACACGGCTTCAGATGTGCTAAAGTAATCTTTAAATACCTTTTATTATTATTATTTGTGACAGTTTTATTATTATTTTATTATTATTGTTACTGTTACTATCATTATTATTATTAGGAATATTTTCTTATATCTATGGTATGCATTGTTTCCGGTTAGTTGCAAGAAAGGACCTTAAGTCCCTAATGTAGTAACGTTAAATAAGCAATAAGTGAATAAATAAAAATCTGTATCAATTGAATGACTTGTCATTGTTTACAGAACCGACAAAAAATTGTGTGTAACATAGAGCGCAACGATACGACAAATCATAGCTGCAAAACCTATAGCAAAATGCATGCAGTTTCATTGGTAGACACATCTATCATTCCAGGATGACGTTTCCACCATCAGCGTAAAGTACACTGGTTTTGAATGCGTTTTGCCAGGTTGGATAACAATGCCACATCTTTTTCAGCTTGCAGTTAGAATCTCCCTGCGTGTACTTCCCACTTTTCAACTACAGAAGAGTATTTTGAGCTTACATTGCTAGATCCATATCATCTCGGAAAATGAAGCAGTGACAGATCACTTAGCTGAAGCGTGGATTTATTGCACAATAAAATGTTCATTGCAGAAGTTAGTGTTACGTTGGTTTTAGGCTAGTAGTTTCCACACTATCGTTCATCCAAGAAGCAATGGGAGTTAGAAAATCTTCTTTTGAAGGTGCGAGGGAACTACTTGAGACATTCAGCTTGCAGTTCAGATGGTCATTCGTGCCAGAATAACGTGGACGGCAAAAACAGCGTAAATAAAATTTGGTGATCTGGATCCGAGTCCGGATCTGGCATAAAATTTTATCCTTAAGGCCCTAATTGTCCTCTTTCAACTCCTTAACATGAAGCATGTAAAAAATTACTAGTTATCATGATATGTGACTATGGGTCATACCCTCTTGAAGAAATAGTACAGCCATTTCGATTTTGGCGAACTTTGTGTACATTGAACTCTTGTGACGTAAGTGTCGTTGGTGATTCCTAAATGTATTTGTGTCCTAAATGAAGTGTAGAGATGCTTTGTAGGCAGTAACCCAATACACAGTTTCGTCAGTACAAATTCTACCACATCAACAAAAATTATTAAAATTCAAAAAGTTTCATCTCTTGATACACAGTGTCAAAAATACATAAAGCTGTTAACAATATTGTGGTACCATATATGGTGTGTATCTGAAGAGTCTGAGTTGTGTGGTGCCAAGCTCAAAAGTATTTGAATTGTGTAAATTGGTGTGATGTTTAAAAGTACGCAAACGATCTGAAATAGATAAATTGGTGCCACGTTAAAAATAATCTGAATGATCTGAACTATTTATCAAAAATACGTAAATTTATTGACAATACTGGTGTTACAGTATTTTCATATCTGAAATCACTATATTATTTTTCTATATTAAATAAGGTTCATCCGAATTGAGTAAATTGGCACCATGCTCAAAAGTATCCGAACGACCTGAATTCTGTGAAGTAATGCCCTATTCAAAAGTATGTGAATGACCTGTACTGTGTAAATTGATGCCATGTAAAAAAGTATCTAAAGACTAGAATTGCATAAATTAGTGCCATGTGTAAAAGTATGTGAACGAACAGTATTATTTATCAAAAATGAAGAATCTTGTTACTCTTAATAGTATCCACGGCCAATTTATGGTAATGTTAGCGTGATTATATTAATGGGAGTCACCATGTGAGCTAACCTTCGTGACCCCAGTGGTGTGTATGTCTTCTGGGGTGATAGTAGCCATCAAGATCGGAGAAATGGTTGTCACCATCTATTGGTCAGTAAGCTACTTGATCGGAGGTCATTTAGTTTCCACTGTGTGACAGCGTTAAGTTAGTATCATTAGCAGAAGATTAGAGACTTTTTCTTTTACATTTAGATAAAGCTTGCAACCTAGAATGGGAGTGCTGTAATGTTTGGCTAACGCTGAAAAATAGTTGAAAGTGGGGAGTTGAAAGCATAGTTAACTTACAATGTTACTGATTTTCTATAATGTTTGGGTGACTAAAAAGTAATTGAGAATGAGTTCTTGAAAGCATAGCAGCCCTTGTTCCTTACCTATATGAATATGTATTAAATTAACATATGGAAAGTACAATACTCTTAATTATACTGTTTCATTGAAGTGTCATGTGGTTTGCGCTGTGTGACAGTGTAAGTCAGTCGTCTTCAAGTATATCTTAACGTGTAGGTGACAGCACTGTTGCTACGTGGGTCTGTAGTACTATAGAACAGATCTTTTCGTATTTTGATAACTGATGCAAATATTTTTTTTATTTCTCTAAAGTATAATACAAAGTCTGAACTATTCTCAATGACAGCTGAACTTTAACCTGTACGATCAGTAGTATCATGTTGGTTTTGTATGTTACAGAACAAATCTTTATGTACACTCCTGGAAATTGAAATAAGAACACCGTGAATTCATTGTCCCAGGAAGGGGAAACTTTATTGACACATTCCTGGGGTCAGATACATCACATGATCACACTGACAGAACCACAGGCACATAGACACAGGCAACAGAGCATGCACAATGTCGGCACTAGTACAGTGTATATCCACCTTTCGCAGCAATGCAGGCTGCTATTCTCCCATGGAGACGATCGTAGAGATGCTGGATGTAGTCCTGTGGAACGGCTTGCCATGCCATTTCCACCTGGCGCCTCAGTTGGACCAGCGTTCGTGCTGCACGTGCAGACCGCGTGAGACGACGCTTCATCCAGTCCCAAACATGCTCAATGGGAGACTGATCCGGAGATCTTTCTGGCCAGGATAGTTGACTTACACCTTCTAGAGCACGTTGGGTGGCACGGGATACATGCGGACGTGCATTGTCCTGTTGGAACAGCAATTCCCTTGCCGGTCTAGGAATGGTACAACGATGGGTTCGATGACGGTTTGGATGTACCGTGCACTATTTAGTGTCCCCTCGACGATCACCAGTGGTGTACGGCCAGTGTAGGAGATCGGTCCCCACCCCATGATGCCGGGTGTTGGCCCTGTGTGCCTCGGTGCACTCCTTTCAGGAGTGCTAGTTCTGCAAGTTTCGCAGGAGAGCTTCTGTAAAGTTTGGAAGGTAGGAGACGAGGTACTGGCAGAAGTAAAGCTGAGAGTGCCGGACGTGAGTCGTGCTTCGGTAGCTCAGTTGGTAGAGCACTTGCCCGCGAAAGGCAATGGTCCCGAGTTCGAGTCTCGGTCAGGCACACAGTTGTAATCTGCCAGGAAGTTTCATATCAGCGCACACTCCGCTGCAGAGTGAAAATCTCATTCTGGAAACATCCCCCAGGCTGTGGCTAAGCCATGTCTCCGCAATATCCTTTCTTTCAGGAGTGCTAGTTCTGCAAGTTTCGCAGGAGAGCTTCTGTAAAGTTTGGAAGGTAGGAGACGAGGTACTGGCAGAAGTAAAGCTGAGAGTGCCGGACGTGAGTCGTGCTTCGGTAGCTCAGTTGGTAGAGCACTTGCCCGCGAAAGGCAATGGTCCCGAGTTCGAGTCTCGGTCAGGCACACAGTTGTAATCTGCCAGGAAGTTTCATATCAGCGCACACTCCGCTGCAGAGTGAAAATCTCATTCTGGAAACATCCCCCAGGCTGTGGCTAAGCCATGTCTCCGCAATATCCTTCCTTTCTGGAGTGCTAGTTCTGCAAGTTTCGCAGGAGAGCTTCTGTAAAGTTTGGAAGGTAGGAGACGAGGTACTGGCAGAAGTAAAGCTGAGAGTGCCGGACGTGAGTCGTGCTTCGGTAGCTCAGTTGGTAGAGCACTTGCCCGCGAAAGGCAATGGTCCCGAGTTCAAGTCTCGGTCAGGCACACAGTTTTAATCTGCCAGGAAGTTTCATATCAGCGCACACTCCGCTGCAGAGTGAAAATCTCATTCTGGAAACATCCCCCAGGCTGTGGCTAAGCCATGTCTCCGCAATATCCTTCCTTTCTGGAGTGCTAGTTCTGCAAGTTTCGCAGGAGAGCTTCTGTAAAGTTTGGAAGGTAGGAGACGAGGTACTGGCAGAAGTAAAGCTGAGAGTGCCGGACGTGAGTCGTGCTTCGGTAGCTCAGTTGGTAGAGCACTTGCCCGCGAAAGGCAATGGTCCCGAGTTCGAGTCTCGGTCAGGCACACAGTTGTAATCTGCCAGGAAGTTTCATATCAGCGCACACTCCGCTGCAGAGTGAAAATCTCATTCTGGAAACATCCCCCAGGCTGTGGCTAAGCCATGTCTCCGCAATATCCTTTCTTTCAGGAGTGCTAGTTCTGCAAGTTTCGCAGGAGAGCTTCTGTAAAGTTTGGAAGGTAGGAGACGAGGTACTGGCAGAAGTAAAGCTGAGAGTGCCGGACGTGAGTCGTGCTTCGGTAGCGCAGTTGGTAGAGCACTTGCCCGCGAAAGGCAATGGTCCCGAGTTCGAGTCTCGGTCAGGCACACAGTTTTAATCTGCCAGGAAGTTTCATATCAGCGCACACTCCGCTGCAGAGTGAAAATCTCATTCTGGAAACATCCCTCAGGCTGTGGCTAAGCCATGTCTCCGCAATATCCTTTCTTTCAGGAGTGCTAGTTCTGCAAGTTTCGCAGGAGAGCTTCTGTAAAGTTTGGAAGGTAGGAGACGAGGTACTGGCAGAAGTAAAGCTGAGAGTGCCGGACGTGAGTCGTGCTTCGGTAGCTCAGTTGGTAGAGCACTTGCCCGCGAAAGGCAATGGTCCCGAGTTCGAGTCTCGGTCAGGCACACAGTTTTAATCTGCCAGGAAGTTTCATATCAGCGCACACTCCGCTGCAGAGTGAAAATCTCATTCTGGAAACATCCCCCAGGCTGTGGCTAAGCCATGTCTCCGCAATATCCTTTCTTTCAGGAGTGCTAGTTCTGCAAGTTTCGCAGAAGAGCTTCTGTAAAGTTTGGAAGGTAGGAGACGAGGTACTGGCAGAAGTAAAGCTGAGAGTGCCGGACGTGAGTCGTGCTTCGGTAGCTCAGTTGGTAGAGCACTTGCCCGCGAAAGGCAATGGTCCCGAGTTCGAGTCTCGGTCAGGCACACAGTTTTAATCTGCCAGGAAGTTTCATATCAGCGCACACTCCGCTGCAGAGTGAAAATCTCATTCAGGAAACATCCCCCAGGCTGTGGCTAAGCCATGTCTCCGCAATATCCTTTCTTTCAGGAGTGCTAGTTCTGCAAGTTTCGCAGGAGAGCTTCTGTAAAGTTTGGAAGGTAGGAGACGAGGTACTGGCAGAAGTAAAGCTGAGAGTGCCGGACGTGAGACTTATAAGTCATTTTAACGTAATTAACCGAATTAACTGTTAATTCAATTTTATTTAGTATCATTGAGTTTCTAATTCATGGTTTTGGAGAGTGTCTAACTAATTCTTGTCGAATAAGAAGGCATGTCGGCATTATTTCAGATCATGCAACTCGCATTTTGTATTTGTTGCATTTCGAAGCCGTAATCCGGTACTAAGTAAAATTCAGTTTAAGATACGGGCTTGAGATACAGTATGTAGTGTTGGCAGAAGAGCCAACACTGTGTTGCAAGAGGAGGCCGAAATGCACGCGTCAACTCACGCAGGTGGCGCTAGGTCTGAAACAGGATACGTAATGAATGCTATAAAGAAAAGTACGTAGCTGCTGGAATACTTAACTTTAATTCATCATTTCTATACAGCATTCTTGATGATACAAGTGAGACTCTCTCTAGAAATGGTTAATAGCGCCTTGCTAGGTCTTAGCCATGGACTTAGCTGAAGACTATTCTAACTATCTCTCGGCAAATGAGAGAAAGGCTTCGTCAGTGTAGTCGCTAGCTAAGTCGTCGTACAACTGGGGCGAGTGCTAGTACGTCTCTCAAGACCTGCCGTGTGGTGGCGCTCGGTCTGTGATCACTGACAGTGGCGACATGCGGGTCCGACATGTACTAATGGACCGCGGCCGATTTAAAGCTACCACCTAGCAAGAGTGGTGTCTGGCGGTGACACCACACAGTGCATTAAAGAGCAAACCTGACTAAAAATAAATCCTAACGTACGGGATTAGGGGGAGGGGATCAACCATACCGATTACGACAAAGCACCAACTAAGACGTAGGTTAAGTTAGTAGAGTAGTATTTAGATTAGAATACCAACATAGGAAGCTGCAGCGATTACTAACCTTGGCCGGCCCAGTGCCAGGGGCACGCTCCTCGGGGTTAGCTCGGGGAGCCTGGCCACTCCAAGTAGGTTTATACTTACTGGCACACCTGTGACGCTGCAGTTAGTAGTCATTTCTAGGTTAGGAGTAGGTAAAATTAAATTGCTCATTGCTACCGTAGGAAATTAACACTAGCTCAGGAACATAAAAAGTAGTAGTTCACTAATAGAAATTGTAGGTAAATTAAACTCCATTGTTACTGTAGGAATTCAACATTAGTTTAAGAACTTAAAAGTAGCTCATTAACACTAATTGTAACATTAGCTGCAAAAATATTTCAGACTTATGTAATAATTATGGCCCACTAATCATGTCAGGAGGTGGGCTAATAATGTATAATTAATATTGTTGTTAATAAAGATAATTTAAAAAAAATCCTAACAGTGATGATGATGATGATGTCCCATACTCCGAGGAGTGTAGGGGACGGTGCGGGAGACCAGCACCGCCGACTAGGCAAGGTCGTAGCGGAGGTGGTTTGCCATTGCCTTCCTCCGACCGTAATGGGGGTGAGTGAGGATGATGAAGACAACACAACATCACCCAGTCATCTCGAGGCAGGGAAAATCCCTAACCCCGTCGGGAATCGAACCCGGGACCCCATGCGGGACCCCATGCGAGAACGCCACCGCAAGCTGCGGACATCCTAACAATAACCTATACATTTCATTAAGCACTTACCTCACAAAAATCTTCATTACGCGAACTACTGCAATACAGCGAGCGTCAATACTACCAGCTAAATTAACGATTGTAACTACTAAATCCACTAACTGCTAATAGGAAAGATTTTGTTGCAAACCAAATAATATATACTTTTTACATTAATAATGTGACATCCAGTTCAGACAAAACTATAAATTGTCACTGACATCTAGTACAAAG